>NC_060271.1:18520972-18586860 GCF_021613505.1 Equus quagga | reverse complement strand
GTACCAGCTGTTGCAGAGTCCTCCCCAGAGGGGACTGCTCCAGCTGCTGCAGTGGCGGTCACAGAGCACGTACCAGCACTTGCAGAACCCTCCTCAGAGAGGACTCTTTTGGCTGTTGCAGTTTCCACCACAGGAGATGACATCCTAGAGGAGCCTGCAGCCTCTACCCCAGAGGAACCTTCCATCCCAGCTGCTGCAGTGTCCACTCTTGAGGAGCCTACTACCCCAGCTATTAGAGTGCCCACTGCAGAGGAGCCTACCACCCCCGCTGTTAAAGTGCCCCCCCCAGAGGAGCCTGTTGCCCCCGCTGCTGCAGTGCCCAGCCCAGATGAACCAGCCCCCTCAGCTGTTAGCAAGCCCACCCCAGAAGGGCCTGCTGCCCCAGCTGCTGCAGCGCCTGCTCTGGAGGAAGTTTTCCCTGCTGCCGTACCCATCCTGGGAGATAGTGCCCACACTAATTCAGTGCCATTCTCAGAAGGAACTCCTGTTCTAGAGGAGGCTTCCTCCGCTGGAATGTGGATCAAGGAGGACCTTGATTCCGCAGCATTTGGAATAAAAGAGGTGACTGGCACAGTGCTGCATGGGAAAGTGCCTCTGGCTGCAACTGATGGATTAAATTCAAATGAGGTAATTGTTGCTCATTTTGTTGGGGAAGGATCTGGAGAATAAAGTGAATTTGCAAGTTCTCTGATTCGGTGGAGATTAGAAAGAGCACAGATAGTCCTTTCTTTGGTTTTCTTTGGGACCTGTGCGCTTTTCTGGTGTTTCTATTGAGTTTATGGGGAAGATATATCTTACTTATATCTGGTGAAAAACTTTATAACTGTGCTCTCTTTTTATTCAGAGATAAGCCAAGGCCAAAGAAAACAGGGATATAAACTGTTGGTTTACATTTTGAAAAAGATTATTAGCAGGAAGGGATGATTCTGCTTTTGAAATTGGCAATGAGCATATTTTTTCCTAAATCAAGAGGCTGCCTATTGATCGGTGATGTCAGCAGTCAGGTGGAGACTAGAAAGTGGGCTTTGGAGTGAGAGCTGAGATACTTTCTTAAACACTCTGGAAAAATTTTGTTGGATGTCCTGAGTCTCCAATTTCCTCATTGTTAAGGCAGAACCCTGTGAGGATAAAATGAGATAACCCACGTAAAGCACCAAACGTATAAAATTTCAATCACTGTCAATGTCCGTCTCCTTTCCCTTTCAAATAGAAATGTTGGCTAGTTGAAAGAATTCACCAAAGCAGATTGGGTGAAAGCAATATATAGATGTGTGAATATCAGCTTTTTAATACAACTGTGT
Organism: Equus quagga; assembly: GCF_021613505.1. Lineage (NCBI taxonomy): Eukaryota > Metazoa > Chordata > Mammalia > Perissodactyla > Equidae > Equus > Equus quagga. Next base: position 18,585,559 of record NC_060271.1, on the reverse strand, counting down.
TTTTCTTAAAGCCAGGATAAAGCATAATAATGTTGATGAAAAATGGAGGCATTTTAGTCATTTTGTCAAATTTTGTGTCCTGAAGCAAGTCACTTTCCTTTCCTGGACATCTTGTTTCTTTAAAAATAAGGGAATTGGGCTAAATATCCTCCTGGGTCTCCTTTAACTCCCAGATTCTGAGGTTCTTAATTTGATAAAACAGAATGTGTTAGCAAACTGTTGGAAACAGTGTTCAAATCCTTGAGCACTTCTGGTCAAAGGAATTTGAGATTGGGAGCTTTCTACAGTTCGCTGCCCTGGTGTCATTTGGTCAACGGTAAGGAGTGAAGGAGTTAGAAGTTTAATCTAATCTAATACAGTCAAGGATTACTGAGTGCAGAGGTGGTTTTGATTTTATACCATCCCCGGGACTCAAAACAGGGCCTTCCTCTTAGCAGGCATTCACTGTTGACTGACTGAATGGATGAATGTCATCTCCTGACTATCCACAGATGCTACAAGACAGATGGGTTCCCTTATCCACCCTATTGCAGTGCCTTTCGGGGCAGCCTTAGTCAGCTAGAGCATCAGTTAAACATAGAGCTACCAGCAATGAAAAGTCATCTTACTTTTTTTGGGGGGGCTTTTTTGGTGAGGAAGATTGGCCCTGAGCTAACATCTGTTGCTAATCTTGCTCTTTTTGCTTAAGGAAGATTGTCCCTGAGCTAACATCCGTGCCTGTCTTCTCTGTTTTGTATGTGGGATGCCACCACAGCATGGCTTGAGAGTGGTGTTTAGGTCCCGGCTTGGGATCCGAACCTGTGAACCCTGAGATGCCAAAGGGGAACACGTGAACGTAACCACTATGCCACTGGGCTGGCCTCCAAAAATCATTTTTTTGTGGGCCATAAGCTGCCAACTTTGCCACAGATCCTCCTGCTTAGCTGAGTGTTGGTGGTGTCACCTTGGGCTTCACCAATTATTTTGTAATATAGTGTCCCATCAAATTAGAATGCATTACCCTTCATTCTGATGGATTTGATTCAGTTTTCTGAGTTTTACTGAATTTGAGATTGACACACACAGATCCCAGTAACTTGTCCAGTCACTGGCATTCTTGATTAAACAGAATATTTCTAGTATAAAGCCTACGGCAGTAATCAATGAAATACAGGGATTAAATTTATGAGTCAGTCAAATCTGTGTAAAGGAAAAAAATTCAGAGAAACCTTTAGTATCAGTCTCTGGGTTCTCTGTTTCCACATCTACAAAATGAGTATATGGGGCTTGGTAATCTCTAAGGATCTTTCCAGCTGCAAGAGGTAGTCATTTTATGAAATATTGCCTGATATAAGTGACAGGAGAAGGAAATAGTAGCCCAGCTGCAAGATTGTCCATCATCTTTGAAATGTGGTTACTTTATGGAATATCTGGAAGCAAGCAGATCCCTACATTTGTGTACAAAAGGGGAAATCTAAGCCATAGCCTCAGCCAGGACTGTTAACCAATAAGAATGTAGAGAGGCTATTTTGAAAATATTTATTGAAACAAAACAAATAGCATTATAGAGGTGATATGAGTATACAGACTTAGCTAAATTGGTGAAATATTATTGAGAAAAAGGTTTTCCAAGATGAGAGATGTATGGATTTCATTTCTTCCAGAAGAGTTCCTTAGAAGCATTTGAAGCTGTCATTTTTATACATAGACAGTTAGAACTTGGCAGTTCATTATACCCAGAATGTGATTTAGCTTAGAGCCTCTGTGTGTACGTGTACGAGTGTACAAATGTACACATGTATATGTGGTTAAAATAAATAGGAGAAATAGAAATAAAATATTCTAACAACAATAACAAGAGAGTTTGGTAGAAGCAGCAAAATGCCAGAACTTGTTTGTTATCTTTTTTTTTTTCTTTTTCCTTGAGCAAGATTAGCCCTGAGCTAACTAACATCTGTGCCAGTCTTCCTCTATTTTATATGTGGGTCGCTGCCACAGCGTGGCTGACAAGTGGTGTAGGTCTGTGCTTGGGATCTGAACCCAGGCTGCTGAAGTGGAGTGTGCTGAACTTAACCACTAGGCCACGGCGCCAGCCCCATTTGTTATTTCTATAGTGGGATTCTGGGCCCACTGAGAGCAATCTGTGGTTATTTAAACCCTCTTCTCATTTATAGACTTCATGGTCTTGTTTCCAGTCAACTGGTTCAATGGAAGAAAAAATCTTTTTTATAAAATAAGGATTCTATAAAATTAAAATTTGCAAAGGTCTTTTTAAGCAAAAATTGAGGAGCCCCACAATCTCAGTTCAGTATTTGAATGCTCAGCTGATCAGCAGAACCCTTATGGATTTGTTTGCTTTCCTTAACACCTTTTCTATACAAGGATTTGTTCGTTCACTGGATAAATATTTGTTGCACACCTACTCTGTGCCAGTACTGAGGCTCCTGCAGTGAATAGAATCGCCATGGTCCCTGCCCATGGGGAACTTATACTATAGTGAGGGAGGCAGACATTAAGCAAAAATGACATAAATATGTAGTTACAAATTGTGGCAAATGCTTTGAGTAAAAAATAAAGGCTATGATAAGAAATAATAGGGGTATTTAATTTCAATTGTGGTGCCAGGGTAAGGCTTTTTTAAAACTAAAACCTGAAGGATAAATAGAAGTTACTTAGGCAAAGAGTCAGAGGGAAGAAAATTCCAGACAAAGAAAATGGGAGCTGGGAAGAGCTTGGCACGTTAGAACTAGAAGAAGGACAAGTGGCTAGACCACAGCAAGCAAGGGTTTCAAAAGAGTATCTTGAAGTAAATCTGGAGAGGTAGGAAGGGGTCAGGCAGCGTAGGGACTGAGAAAGAAGGCCTTGAAAGGATCTGTGCCTTAAAAGCTGTGAAAAGCTATCGAAAGATTTTTAACTACAGGAGTGAAATTATTTTATTTACATTTTTTAAAGATTGCTATTGGCTTAAGGATAGGGAAAACCATTCCACACTGACAGTAACCATTCTCAGTGTTTTGGGAGTTTATAAATCTCTGATTTCTTTTGTCTTATATTTCAGTGATTTGTATTATGATAATTGGCATGAAATACGGAAAACACTGAATGGCTTGCAAATTTTTAAAAAAATCACACTGGCTACTATGTATAGAATGGATTATAGAGGATCAAGGATAGAGTAGAGAGGCCTGCTAGGTTACTGCAATTGTCCAGGTGGCTTGGACTAGGAAGATGTCAGTGGATTTGAAGACAATTGGATGAATTCAAGATATATTTTGGAAGTAGAATCAACAAGACCTGATAATGGCTTTTATGTTGGGAGGGAGGGAGGGGGAGTCATCAAGAATGGCTTCCAGCTTCCCTTGTACAACTTGAGTGAATGGTGGGCGCAGGGAGTGGTAGTAAATTGTTGATTTAGGGAAGAACAGATTTTGGGGGAGAGGAAAGTAGGAGGTACTGTTCAGTTTTGGAATGGTTAGGTTTGAGATGCCTGTGATTCATTTGTGTGGCAGTATTAAGAAAGCAGTTGGATATATAGATTTGAGACTCAGAGGAGAGATATATATATATATATATATATATATATATATATACAAATTTTAGAGTCATAAGCATTTGTCATGGTTAATATTTAAAGCCATAGGAATGGACGGAATTGCCTAGAAGAGAGTATAGAATGAGAAGAGGGCCCATGATGACATCCTGCCCTTATCTCCACCCCCAAAGACTAACATTTGGAGGTCCAGAAGAGAAAGAGAGCAACGGACCTCAAAAAAAAGACCAGTCAGGAAGAAAACTGGGCAAATGTGGTATTACCAAAGATAAAAGTGTTCTAAGTTCTTTGGGAAATTTTCTGTTTTATGTCTCTGTTGCATCTTACAGCCTTGCAATAATTTTACTAGTGTTCCGCTCTGGAAAATGTCTGCCAGCACTGGTTAGTTAATAACATGGCACAGTCCCATTGAAATACTAAGGAGTAGGAATTTTAATGTATGTAAAAGTGCCGGTTTTTCAAAACAGCTTTATTTGGGAGTTGAGAGAAGGGAACAAGTGTTTTCAAATTTACTTTCTTTAACATTCTCTTCACTTGTGTTCAGAATAAATATTTAGTTAGTATTTATTTAGAGATGTTTTCATACATTTTTAAACTTCTGAAAAAAGATGAGGCAAATACCCATTCCCTGTCAACTTAATCCGTAGAGCAGAGGTGGGAAACAAAGGAAGGAATCTCTAATGCTCCTGCCGGAAATGTTCATAAGAAAAGTAAATCCTTTTTATTTTTCCCTGCGTGGGGAAGATTGGCCCAGAGCTAACATCTGTTTCCAATCTTTCTCTTTTTGCTTGAGGAAGATTGTCGTTGAGCTAACATCTCTGCCAATCTTCCTCCATTTTATGTGGGATGCCCCCACAGCATGGCTTGATGAACAGTGCTAGGTCCATACCTAGGATCTGAACCCGTGAACTCTGGACCACCAAAGTGGAGTATGCAAACTCAACCACTATGCCACCAGGCCAGCCCCAAATTTTTTAAAAAGAATCAGCTCTATTATGTGAAAGAGATTATTAAACTATTTAAATATATTTTTCTTCTGTTTCGTTTACATCTCTATCCATAGGGCTTCTTGCCAAGATGGAGATATTCGTCTGTGCTACCCAGTACAGTAAGCACTAGCCACATGTGGCTATTGACCACATGAAATGTGGCTAGTGTGACTGAGGAACTGAATTTTTAGTTAATTTAAATAGCCACATGTAGCTGCTGGCCACCCTGTTGGACAGCACAGAATTTAAATGTCAGAGTATGAGACAGGATTTGATTATTGGGTAAAAGGAGGCCCTTCTGTGTGGTTTTGACGTCATCCCTCTGTACCTTTGGCTTTCTGCTGCTTTGCCTCTCCAACCTCCACCCCACCACCCAGGCAGCTTAAAACATGGGGATTGTTTTTTTTCCCTCTGCTCTGATTTTCTACAGTGAAAACATCTTTACTACAAAATGGAATCATAGCACTTGCTTTTTCTGGGAACTATGTTGTTGGAAAAACAGTCATTTTTAGCAGAACTGCCTTGTAGTGTTGCCTAACAAAATATAGTGTAATCAAATTACGGTATAAAATGAAGCCCACTGGTAATTACCTTTGTAACCATCCTATTTCAGAGTTTCCTGGGGTTTTCCTTCCTAGTGACTCACTTATCTAGCCATAGACCATTCTTTCTAGAATCAGTTTCCTAATCCTAGTGTGATCTGTGGTTTCATGTGAACCAAAATTAGTCTTACCCAAACTTACAATTTTCTTGTACATTTATTTTTGTCCTCTTCCGCTTTCTGTCATCCTTTGACTTTTAATGACTCACCTGTCTCACTGAAACTGAAGGAACTTTTTGTGGAAGAAAAAAGAATAGAAGTAGATCCAGACTAGTGGAATATAGCTGATTTTATCCTCTGAACATTGAGAGAAATCTGATCTTAGGGACAAATGTTTATTTTATTCTTTCCCTAATACCATTAGAGTGGCAAAAGTGCCATTTTCTTCTCTTTGTTTCCTTCTAGAAATTTCTGAGTCATAATGGAGCTTAACTGTAGTAGAAAAAAATATGCATATTGCTCGTTACACTTGTTCACATTGTTTTAAAATTCCATTGTTTCACGGTGAACATGGATATACAGTATCATTATTTTAAAAATATTTCATGTATATCTGCATCTTACTCAGAGTATGTGTCTGAAGTTGTGAAGGACGTTTCCCAGTATTATTGGCTTGTTTCCCTCTGTAATCAGAGGAATACTGTTTCGGGATTATTGGCTGTGTGTGGTCTGTGGCCCTGGAACAGAACGGAGTTAAATGGCCACAGGGGGATTAAGTTATGAGGTTGGCATTTTTCACACCGTTAATATATTTTGGCTAATTGAATTATTAGCCCTAGTCAGAGAAGAGCATTGCATATATCAGTGGTCAGTTAAAGCTAGCCCCAAGGTATTTTTAATCTTAAATGCTAGTCAATTGATATCATTCTTCCCTTTTAGAATTGATATACATCACTTTTATGATATCTTGAGGTTGATGCTTCTCTATTCTCTATAGCTTTTTGCATTAAAAATTAAGCAAGCAGATTAAAAACAAAAGCAAAAAACAGAAACCATGAGTCACTGGGTTAAAGACCTAAGTGGTACCATAACTCTCTGTAATTACTTGTCCATAGGAGGGATGTATTGAAGTATGAAACTACATGTTTCCTTGATAGTTCCCTGTGCAAATGACTTGTTTTCTCTTTTTATCCCTGGCCCTCCTTCATTAAATCATAAATCTCCCAAGAATAACTCCGCACTGTGTGGTGTAGAGGGTCTTACTGCCTTTAGATTAAATCATCTTTGCCTTGCAATTATCTAGATGTTTCAGAAAGAACAAGTGGATCCTCTTCAGATGAAATTACAGCAGGTGAATGGAATTGGCCAGGGATTGATTCAGAGTGCTGGAAAAAACTGTGATGTGCAAGGTTTGGAACATGACATGGAAGAGATCAATGCTCGATGGAACACGCTGAATAAAAAAGTGAGTGGCGATGAGGGTTAAGAGTGTCCTGGGAACAGAGGGTATAGAGAAGAGAGATCTAAATCTAAGTTTGCCCTGGAACCTGAATACAAATAAAAATTTACCAGTTGCATTCTGTAGTTGGGAAGAGGGGTCAGTAGAAATTTAAAAAGCTCTCTCATTTCTCAAAATGAGCCTCTGTGTCTGTGATACAGGTTGCACAAAGAATTGCACAACTGCAGGAGGCTTTGTTGCATTGTGGGAAGTTTCAAGATGCCTTGGAGCCATTGCTCAGCTGGTTGGCAGACACTGAGGAGCTCATAGCCAATCAGAAACCTCCATCTGCTGAGTATAAAGTGGTGAAAGCACAGATCCAAGAACAGAAGGTGAGTGAGAATGTTGGGACAGTGAACTGTAACAGCCGTAGGGAGTGGCAGACAACGTATTTGCTTACAGTTTAAGGAGCATATTCAGGAGTTTCAGTAGAATCCTAACCTACTTTGTGTGATCCTGAAAAGAAAGGTGGAAATTGATTTTCATCATCTTACTTTAATCTACTGATTTATTGTGGCTTATATTGGACTGAACAATCCTATTTCAGTATTTCAGTCACAGCTTTTATCTTAAGAGATTTATGGTGTTTTCAGGGTCAGCAATATTCTAAATAATGTTGTATATCATGTATACGGTTCTGTCTATATTTTTTGTTGGCTTAATTTCCATTTCAGTGCATTTTTCTCCTGGTTCAAAGTAAGTTCCCTGTAAGTCACATAATGACAGTCACTGCTCCATTTAAAAACTTAAGTGGATGAAAAGTTTATGTGGGTGGTAGGAACTATGCTGTGTCTCATGTTTTTGCCTCAGGATGAAAAAAATACTTCAGTTAAACTTAGGGTTTGGCAGGGTGGGGTTATTTGGATTTTTTTGTTGGGTTTTTTCTTCCTCATTTCAGATTTTAAAGTGACCCCGTGTTACCACTTTTCATTCTCTTTAACTGTGTATTCACTAGTTGCTCCAGCGGCTCTTAGATGATCGAAAGGCCACAGTAGAGATGCTTCAAGCAGAAGGAGGCAGAATAGCCCAGTCAGCTGAGCTGGCTGATAGAGAGAAAATTACTGGACAGTTGGAGAGTCTTGAAAGTAGATGGACTGGACTGCTCAGCAAGGCAGCGGCCAGGTAAGGCCAAAGGGTTTTTGAGGCATGGGTCAGAGAATGCTTGTTTCGTCCTATTTTGGACTTGCTATCACCGAGGTGCTCTAAAAGCTCCTGGATGATTCATACAGGAGCTTTGGAAGGTATTTAATGGCTTTTATCTTGGAGAGGGATAAGTTTTTAGAGATGATCCTCATAACCATAATAATTCTCAGGAAATGAGCCTCAGGTACTCCATAAATTTCTGAGAACTGGAAGATTCATTGCTCCGAATTGTTGTTCTGCTGCAGTATAATTGTGGTTCCAAATGACAGATGCAGAGTCCTACAATCCAGCCAAGTTATTTTCTGAATTTTTAAAGCAGATTTTTTCCTTTCATATTTATAAATAATGCTTTTGATCCTTGGACCTGAAATTTATCATATTTCTTTTCTGTTAGCTTGTCCTAATATTAGATGTTTTTGCATCTAGGAGTTAGTCTGTGGTTCTGTTCAATATACGGACATTCAAAAGTGTAGACTTTCTTCAATAAATGGCCAAAAGTCAGGCCTCCTCCTCCAAGGAAGTACTTTCTCTTTCCATAGCTATAAGTTACCCCAATGACATTTGAGCTTAATAAGTCACACGAATGTTTTTACTCTGGGATTATACTGTCCCCAGTTTTGAGAATAAATGCCAGCTAATCAGAAATTAGCATGAGCGTAGTAGAGTTGATTGTGTATTATTGCATCCTTTCGGTTTTCTAGGTAGCCAACAGCAGTCTTCAAACAACTCCCTCTTCAGTCTCTTTACTCCCACCTACCCATGGCTTGCTTATTTCTTATCTGAGTTACCAAGTATTGCCTACCCATGTTAGTACCCAAAATGAAAGAGTTCAACTTTTTATTTCCAAATTGCACTTTTTATCTTCTCTCTCTCTCTGTCCATTTCCACCAACAGTACCATTAACCTTCCAGTTACTTAGGCTTAAAACCTCAACCCCATTTTTACCTTCCCCCCTGCTTTGTATCCCACATCTATCAGGATGCTAAATTCTGTCCATTTTACTTCTACAGTGTCTTTCCTATCCATCCGTTCCTCTGATTCCCCCTCACCTACCTCTGTTCATGACTTACCAGCTCTCACCTGGACTAGTTCACAGGAGGTGACTCACCTGAGGTAGCTTCCTAGCTAACTAATCACTTATCACTCTACTGCCACTTACCCTCAGCCTTCTCCTCTTTGTGTGCTCAGAAACATTTAATGACTCCCTGTGGCCTATAAAATAAAATCTAAGCCCTTTAACTCAACATTCAAAGCCCTCTACCATCTGGCCCTAACCTACCTTTCTTAGTTTCCAATATTCTTTTCACTCCTTGTATTATAGGTAAAGTAAGCCATATTCTATTCTTCAGTATCTTCTATCAGTTTCCTAATTCTTCTATGAAGGTTTTCTTTATTCCCCAAGCATAGAATAACTTCACCTTCCTCTTAACTGCCATAACTATCTGTACCTTGTATTATAGTCATTATTTTATGTACTTATCTCCCAGGTCCATAAGGTCATTAAAGTCAGGATCTGTTTCTAAAGTATCTTTTTATGATTCTTTCCTTCTACCCCACCTGCTTCCATCCTCTTAGTCTAACAAAGCTTCTGGGCCAATATTTTAAAGAGAAATACCAAGAGCAGCTTCATTTTTATATCCAAAAATCTTTTATTTCAATTCTTTAATGTTGGATTTTTGATGCCTCTAAATTATTTTAGCGTTTCTCTTTGCTACCCCAAATCCTATTACATTGAGTTCTTCAGACTTTCAGATTCCAAAATCAGAGATGAGGCAGAAAGACATAGAAATTAGTGGCACTTTTTTTAAATGAAATTTTAGTTTAATAATCTTCAAGATTATATGTCTTAGTTGTCTTAATTAAAGATGTATTTTGAAAGCTGGCATAAACTAAGAAAGGAAATTCTATACTTTACATTGACATTTAAAAATAGCATCTAGAAATACTTTTTTCTTTCTATTTAAACTTAATTGAATTTCCAGATAATTAAAATGGCAAATCTTTATATTTAAATCATTTCTTATTAAAATTAGTTTGTCCAGGGTACCCAGCGTAGGACCTGGCACGAAGTATGTGTTCAGTAAAGGTTTGCTGAACTAAAGTATATCATATACCCCCAGGCCTTTTGAAATGACATTGCATTTAGTCTGTTCTTAATGACTGATAGTCATCATTATGGCCTTTCATTATTAATTTCAATAATAAAATTCATCTTTATGCTAATACAGTTCTGGGGTTGTTTTCTATCTCTTTTAGCAGGCTGCCTCCAACATTCAGGCTTCTTTTCCCTTTTGTAATTTGCTACTTTTAATCTATCTGGTGCTTGAAATCCAAGCTCAGTGTGGATGTTATATTAAATAAGATTTAAGATTCCAAGTGAGCTATAAAGTCTGTAGTTCTTTGGGCTGCCATTTGTGTTTGCAAATTCAGCTTAGTCTGAGATCATCTTTTGCCTTAATCTGGATTCAAAGTTATGGCTGGACTTGAAATTACTAGAAACCTGACTGGATTTGGGGAGATAGGAAGAGACTTTTAGTTCATAGTCTGCCTTTGCTCTTCAAATGTTCTCTGCTCTTGCCTCACAAATGAAGGTAGCAGTGACAGAAATGAAGACCGGTGATTTTTTTTTGACTCTTTTAAACTTTATTTTGGTCATGTGTTCAGATGGTGCAGGTGCTACTTTCCATAGGAAAAAGAGCTTTGGAAGGTCTGATTCTGGTTTTCATTGTATTATGGCTACTCACTGAGTGACTTGGACAAATCTTTCTTTAACCCTTCAGGGTCTGTCTGCTCTTTTGTAATAGTGGGATCTTTATTCTGCCTACCTTGCCAAGGTTACGACAGAATCAAAATAAAGCAATGCTTGTGACTACCTTTACAACAGTAAAGTGGGGGCCAGCCCCATGGCCGAATGGTTAAGTTCCTGAGCTCTGCTTCGGCGGCCCAGGGTTTTGCCGGTTCGGATCCTGCGTGCCGACATGGCACCACTCATCAGGCCACACTGAGGCGGCATCCCACATGCCACAACTAGACGGACCCACAACTAAAATATACAACTATGTACCAGGGGGCTTTGGGAGAAAAAGGAAAAAATAAAATCTTTAAAAAGAAAAACAGTAAAGTGTGTTCTGTTTACTATTGAAATTTAAAATGTATCTAGTAAAGATGGGTCCTTTACTGAATATAGTACTGTTATCAGACTTAATGTGACTTTTTGCCTGAGCAGCTTGTTCTATATATTTGTGTAGGCAAAAACAGCTGGAAGATATCCTGGTTCTGGCCAAACAATTTCATGAGACAGCTGAGCCTATTTCTGACTTCTTATCTGTCACAGAGAAAAAGCTCGCTAACTCAGAACCTGTTGGCACTCAGACTGCCAAAATACAGCAGCAGATCATTCGGCACAAGGTAGGAAGTAGTTATGGTAGATGGAAACACACAACTGGAATTGGAAATTCTAGAAATTAGAAAACCGCCTGCAGTGTTCTAGAAAATGTGTTTTGTGGGGTTTTTTAAGTTTAATTTAAAATATGGTCAAATTATTAATTGGAATATTCACATCCTTGAAGTAAAAATAGAAATCAACTAATAGGCTACCATCAAAAAAAAGCTTTTGTTCTCAATTTTTATATTATGTTTGCCTTTCAGTAGGTGAACTTTTTATATTATTATTTAATTCATTAGATCATTTGTTATTCATTGTTTTATGTTTACTTTTCATTTATTTTGTTTCTGTTATTCACTTTTCCATCTGAATTTCCAGGCTCTGGAGGAAGAAATAGAAAGCCATGCAACAGATGTGCACCAGGCAGTCAAAATTGGGCAGTCCCTCTCCTCCCTGACATGCTCTGCAGAACAGGGCGTGCTCTCAGAAAAGCTAGACTCATTGCAGGCCCGATACTGTGAGATTCAAGACCGGTGCTGTCGGAAAGCAGCCCTGCTTGAACAAGCACTGTCTAACGCTAGGCTTTTCGGGGAGGATGAGGTGGAGGTGCTCAACTGGCTGGCTGAGGTTGAGGACAAGCTCAGTTCAGTGTTCGTAAAGGATTACAGACAGGATGTCCTGCAGAAACAGCATGCTGATCACCTGGTATTCATGTTTTCCATTCTTACTGGTTATGTTACTAAATTATTTTGTAATTTTGATTTATGTTTCTTTTCACTTCTTTTTCTTTTTAATTTCAAACATTTCAACTTTATATACAAGTTCATATTTATAGACTTGTTGCTAAGGACTAAACTGTTCTTTGATGAGTCCGTGGGAATACTTGTATTTAACAAACTGAATCAATAATTCTAGGAGATGATCCAGAGTATAGTCAGGGGCCATCTCAATTCCACCTCCTGTTTTACATCATTAGGTACTATATTACTCAGTTTCCATTTAAGCGATTGTATGAGAGAGAATGTACTTTAACAAAGCCAGATTACCTAAATACTGCCCAGGGTTTGGTAATATAGCTGTAACTTTTAAAATATTTCTAGATATATGTTCAAATTCCAGGCATTCTGTGTCATCTTAGTAGAAAGAAAAATTTGCCATTTTTATGAAATTTCTTTGGGGATGGTAAAAATAGGCAAAGCAGTTTTTATTTTTAATAATCTAAGATTCTTCTGCTTCATTGACTTCAAATATTAAGAGTTGTTACTGGGATCCTAACTTACCCTGTTCTTGCTTTCTTCTTGAACTCTCCGTCTGATTCTTTGTTGTGGAAATAGTAGACTTTTTGCTGAATTCTACTTCTACCTTTCTGGGTTCAGGTTAGATACCAGTAGATTGGTAAAGCTAATTTAATCCTCAATCTCTTGTCATCCACTACGAAGGAAAGCTCACCTATAAGTATCTGATTTAATTATTTTGAGTAATTAATGGGATAACAAGGGATAATGCAGGAATCAAATACCTGACTTTTAAAGTAAAGTAGTATTCATCTCTTTAAATTTGGCCTCTTAAAGGTCTCACATTTCTTTCCCTTTCTTGTGCCATAGTTTTAGGATTAATGGTATTCTTTCCTTTCAGGCTTTAAATGAAGAAATTGTTAATAGAAAGAAGAATGTAGATCAAGCTATTAAAAATGGTCAGGCTCTTCTAAAACAAACCACAGGTACTTTGAAAAGTGCATCTCTTAGCACCTCTATGGTCTGCAGACAATCGCATATCCAGAGAAATAAACACCCTGCACTGGCCACTTCGCTTTGTATGTAGGAGGTTACTATTCACTGATTTTATTACCACGTGCTCCTGGGAAGCTGGCTGCCTGGGTTTCTGTTTCCTGTTAAATCTTTTAAAAACTAGAAGCTTTGTTGTCTCACATCTGATTATAGATGATAACTCCCCCTGCCCTTCAATATGTCAAATGCCAGCATTCACTGAAAGGTACTGGGAACATCTAGAAACACCTGCAGACCAAGTCAGATCTTAATAATCTCAGAAGTGGCTTCTTTTATCACTTGAAAGATTTATTTCCCACCTCCTTTAGTGTGAGTTGCTAGGTGAAATCACTATGATAGAGAGAGCTCCTGTATAAAATTGAAGCTCTGATTTGAAGAAAGGGGGATTAAAGGGACTTCCTCATACCCAGAAAGGGACTCCCTCATGTCCTCTTAAATATGAATAATTGTGTGCTGTCTCCCACAGGTGAAGAAGTATTGCTTATCCAAGAGAAGCTGGACGGAATAAAGACTCGCTATGCAGACATCACAGTCACTAGCTCCAAGGCCCTCAGAACTTTAGAGCAAGCCCGGCAGCTGGCCACCAAGTTCCAGTCTACTTATGAGGAACTGACCGGGTGGCTGAGGGAGGTGGAGGAGGAACTGGCAACCAGTGGAGGACAGTCTCCCACAGGAGAGCAAATACCCCAGTTTCAGCAAAGACAGAAGGTGAGCTGTCATTTCACACTGTAAATGGAAAAAAGTTTTCCTTTGAGTCAGAATCTTTAGGTTCAGATTTTTAAGTTTCATCACCAACTAGCTTTACCTTAAATTTGAACCAAAAATTTCTGCCTACCTCCTTTCTTGTTTACTCGTGGACAATAAGATTTTACATAAAGCCGGCCCAAATAAGACCACCTGTTATGGGCTGAAGAAGAAAAAAGATTGAATCCCAATCCCTAGGAAGTTTGCTTCGTGTGTAACATTTTAGCATTTGCTTTCACGATTCATTCTCTAAAGAGTGCTTCATGGTTATGTTTGATTCTCTGTAGGATCTAGTGTAGTTCTCAATGTACAGAAATACTGTGCAGGTGCTTGTTGAGTTAAATGCCTATGGTTTAAAGCATTATTTATCATTTCTATTGAAGTACAGAGAAAAAAGAAAGCAGCACTATTTGTTTTACCCAGAGACAGTCTGGGTCAAGACTCACAGTTCTAAGCAGCAGCTAAGCCTAAAGTCAGGCTGTGGAATGACTGAAAAATCTGAGACAAGAAAAAAATAAGTGAAGGAAGGAGGTCAGAGCCCTGCTGGGATGTGTGGTAGAGATAGCACTTTTCACCCCGCACAGCTGCTAATGTGCTTAATTTAGCAAGGTATGGCCTGAAAACTTTTTTCCCCTCCTTAGGAATTAAAGAAGGAGGTCATGGAGCACAGGCTGGTGTTGGACACAGTGAATGAAGTGAGCCGTGCTCTCTTAGAGCTGGTGCCCTGGAGAGCCAGAGAAGGGCTGGATAAACTTGTGTCCGATGCCAACGAGCAGTACAAGCTGGTCAGTGACACTATTGGACAAAGGGTGGATGAAATTGATGCTGCTATTCAGAGATCACAACAGGTAATGTTTATAATACTCCTGCTTTAATGTTTTAGGCAGTAGGGGTATATGTGTGAGGTACAAAACTATGACCCACATAAATACAGGCTCAGAAATAGGAGTAATGAGATCAAGTTAAATCTGATACAACATATTATTTCAGTGGTAAGAAGTGATTGGGTAAAGGTATGTGAGGATGGATCTAGTTTGACTCAAAATACTTGATCTTTGTGAGTAGAGAACTTGGAGAAGAATCTTTATGAGCCCTCTTCTTAGCTAATGCCCTCTAAGAGGCAGATGGTAATGAGAGTAGATGATATCTAGACCCAAACGGTCTAAATGTATCACAATCTTAGTTTGACATAATCAACTGTTTTAGCATTAGATGGAAGAGGGGAAGGAACCAGCAACTATAATTGCTATCAAATATGCTAACCGAAATAGCAGAGCCATCCAAAATAAAACCCTCCCAGTAAACACAGGTGTCATATTTCCCTCGATCTTTTTTCCTTGCTGCTTTCTGGAAAGTTATTTGTTTTTCTTTGTATCTGGATATGCACCTATTAATGTGCCATGGTGCAGGAAATAAATTAATACAAAAAGCCTCCTTGACTTCATAGTGATAAGCAAATGCTTTGTAAACCACACAAAAGTTTGCTGTAACTCCAAGTGCATCCCCAATATGTTTTCATTGATGTCCCTAGTCTTGGCCGGGTATTTCAGTATGAAATTTATCGTGCTTAGGAGAAACTTACTTTTCTCCTTAAATATTAGCGTAGGTTGGCAGAGTTGAATAGAAAGAGATAAACGATTGAGGGACCCTCATCAAACAGCAGTCACATGAACAGCACAACATGTTCTTGGTTTTCCTTTGTTATTGCCTAACTGTTGAAAGGTTTGGTGTTCTCGTGGGGTCGTACACTTCTTGAGCTGAGTAAGTATTTCGAAGTTAAGTTGACTCAGCTGTCTGCTGCCATGTTACGTTTATATTTAAACATATGACTAAAACTATTGTTCAGTCTATGGGTAAGAAAGAGGATTAACAGGAAGAGAACACAGTCTCCTAAAAGCACTCTGATTAGAAGTATACTTCTTTTTGAGAGTGTCAGTTTCCATTGTTGTTTCTAGCTGTTGGACCACTAATTGGGTTCTGGAACTTCTTTCTGAAGAAGTTGAAATAGGATCAACTCATATTTGTTGAGGTATAAAATCAGTTCTAAATTGTCTACATCTTGATTTGTGATTTAATGAAATTCTCCCCAGTTTGGGCTTTACTTAGTGAGATATAAACTGTATTACTGAAAATCCAGGTCTGTGTTGAATAAATTATAATTCTGAGAAGGAGGACCTTGGCTCTATGTAATTTGTTCCTTTTCTTCAATATGTCTATTAGTATGAGCAAGCTGCTGATGCAGAACTAGCTTGGGTTGCTGAAACAAAACGGAAACTGATGGCCCTGGGTCCAATTCGCCTGGAACAGGACCAGACCACAGCTCAGCTGCAAGTACAGAAGGTGAGTATAACACTGATGTGTCCACTGTGCCCTGAGCAAGTGTAATCATCTGTAGCTTAGAGTGACTAGGAGAGAGTTTCTGGCTATCCCAAGTCAAGTGGGATGATTCAATGTCATGATGGTGGATAGAGATTAATTTTATAAATATTTGGTTAGGATAAGAAAGAGATTTTTTGCTTTGTGAAAAGGGAGAAAAAGGCCCTTTAATCCAGGAAAGAACAGTTAGCAATTTTCTGGATGATTTTTAGGAGAGAAGGTATTTTGTAAGGTACTAAAAGATAAGCATTGAAGATGTGTGGATAAGCAAAGTGTCAGACTCTGTCAGAACAATTTTTGATGTGGCTTTATTAAAGCAAGGAATTTTTCATAGGTTGTGTGTAGCTTTTCACTAACACATGCTTGGGGGCCTTTTACTTCTTAACTATATTTTCCTTTTCAAAGGCTTTCTCCATTGACATCATTCGACACAAAGATTCAATGGATGAACTCTTCAGTCATCGTGGTGAAATCTTTGGCACGTGTGGGGAGGAGCAAAAAGCTGTATTACAGGTGAATTACATTTATTTATTCACTATTTCTTGTCTTGATCATGGTGAATCAGAAGTACAATTGAAAATGATAGTTTAGGGGGCCAGCCCTATGGTTGAGTGGTTAAGTTCACACGCTTCACTTCGGCGGCCCAGGGTTTCGCCAGTGCGGATCCTGGGCATGGACATGGCACTGCTCATCTAGGCCATGCTGAGGCAGGATCCCACATGCCACAACTAGAAGGACCCACAACTAAAAAATATGCAGCTGTGTACCCAAGGGCTCTGGGGAGAAAAAGGAAAAGTAAAATCTTTAAAAAAAAAAAAAAAAAAAGAGGGGCTGGCCCAGTGGCGCAGTGGTTAAATGCACATGTTCCACTTCGGTGGCCCGGGGTTTGCCAGTTCAGATCCCGGGTGCGGACATGGCACCGCTGGGCACGCCATGCTGTGGTAGGCATCCCACATATAAAGTTGAGGAAGATGGGCATGGATGTTAGCTCAGGGCCGGCCTTCCTCAGCAAAAAGAGGAGGATTGGCAGCAGTTGGCTCAGGGCTAATCTTCCTAAAAAAAATAAAAAGAAAAGAAAATGATAGTTTAAGATTTTTTCCCCCTCTATTACTGATAGTGGTATTAGAGTCCAACTTGATGTTCTGGAGAATTCAGGCTCCTAACCCTGTGTTCACAAATATCTAAACAGTCATATTGCATAATGTGAAATATATTGCAAATCCATCTTCTTTATAACAGGAATTGCTACTTACCTTCAGTCCATAAGGAGTGATCTTTGAGTTACCTTTCCAGGTATCTGTGATAGATTTTTCAGAACCATGTGCAGATATTAATTCCTTGTTCAGACCCTTCTAAAAGATCATACCCATTTCTAAAAGGGTTGGCCAAGGGAGTTAGTTTGTAGACCAGTTTTATTTGTTTTTTGTAAAGGGTATGGTTAGCCACTGTTTCCTCAGAAATCTTCATAAATTGATTAAGCTATTCACCCTAAACATATGAAAAATAAATGCCAAGTTTGTGGAAACTTTTTTATGAGGAAAAAAGACCAGTGAAAATTGACGGACAAAGACTATCATAGCCCATGAGATGTTCAGTCTTAAACTAACCCATTGTAATAATGCTGTATCTAAAGTTGTGTGTCATCACTAAAAGGTTAATTTTGCTGTGTTGTGCTTGTCTGTTTTACTATCTTTGAAACTACTTTCATATTTAAAAAATTCTAGAAATAATACTTTGATAGGAAAATTAGAAAATTCAGATAAAATAAAAATCACTTGTAATCTTACTAGATTAACCCATTTTTTTAACATTTTAGTGTGTGTTCCTTTAGACTTTTTAATGTACATTTTTTCTTAAAAGAAGTAATAATATTTACACTTTTTATTGTTGTTCATAGGAAAAGACAGAGTCTCTAATACAGCAATATGAAGCCATTAGTCTGCTCAATTCCGAGCGTTATGCCCGCCTAGAACGGGCGCAGGTCTTGGTGAACCAGTTTTGGGAAACTCATGAAGAGCTCAGCCCCTGGATTGAAGAAACTCGAGCGCTAATAGCACAATTACCTCCTCCAGCTATTGATCATGAGCAGCTCAGGCAGCAGCAAGAGGAAATGAGGGTAAGGAGCCTGCCAAGTTTTGTTTAATCGCAGACCTGAACATGGGCTTCACAATTTATTCAAAAACAACACATTTATTGGTGCCTACCAGGTGTAAGTTTATGTTATGAAGTTAGTTCTTTATCAGTTAGAATTTCTTTGCACCATAAAAATACATATCTGAATTATTTCCTTTGTCCTTAATATGAGTCAAAGAATAAGATGAAGATGTCAGAAGCCTGGGTGTTACAGAAGTGAAAAACTAAGTAAACCTCAAGGGAATTTAAAATCTTTCCAGGGACAGTGGGGTGTTGTTAGAGTTGGCGTTGGGTTCTTTCCATTTAGTTAGGCCCCAACTGGAGTGAGAGCCAGGAAGGAATGTCAGAGAGCGTTCGCTGCACATAGTTAAGATGAAAGGGAAATTTGCAGACACTTCAGTTAAAGGTATTACCGTGAAAGATATTTTAATGTTTATCTTATTTGTGGTTTATGGCTTGTGCCTATTCCTATCTCTGTATTCCTGTAAATGGAAGGATGTAAACTGAAAGTAGCCAGCAGTAAAGTCAAGGAGTGGATGGATTACCAGAAATGTTGCTTATTTGTACCTTGTCATGCTTAGTGTCTCTCAGTCTGGAGAGGGAAACAGATATTAAACCATGTAAATTACAGTATGGTACGTAGAAGCATTTATGTGTGCAGAAGAGGGTGGAATAAATTTGTACTGTGGGGGAGAGTCAGAGAGGATGTGTCCGGGAAGACTTCTTGGGTGATAGGACGCCTGAACTGGCTTTTGAAAATTAACAGGATTAGGTAGTTTCAAGAGACCAAGACTTAGATGGGTTTTTTTTCCTTCCATAATTGGTGAGATGCTGGGACTTGCTGGTTTTTAGCAATTAGATTTGTTCCTTTCAAAGTTGCTGTGAGCTCTGATCAAAGTATTTAAGCAAATAAACTGGTATAAAAAAGCTCATTTTATTGTAATCCTTGTTTTTTTACGTAGCAATTAAGGGAATCCATTGCTGAACACAAACCTCATATTGATAAGCTGCTGAAGATAGGCCCACAACTAAAGGAGTTAAACCCTGAAGAGGGGGAAATGGTAGAAGAAAAATACCAAAAAGCAGAAAACATGTATGCCCAAATAAAAGAGGAGGTGCGCCAGCGGGCGCTGGCCCTGGACGAGGCTGTTTCCCAGTCGGCTCAGGTATGTGTGTTGTCTTAAACTCATGTAACCTTCAACTGTCCTTTAGTTTAAGCGAGAGGTTTCTGTATCAGGTATGCCTCCACTCAGGAATGTCTATACCAGCATGCTGATGATACATTATCAATAGACTAGGAACCTTTGCCTCTCTTTATTTTCATTCCAAGAAACATTGGTATACTGACCCTGTAAGGAGGGTAAAATGCATCTTGGCTGGTTTATATTGTCTGTTGACAGCTTCCTTGAAAACTTTATATTGTGATGATCCTTTAGCAGGGATGATTTTGGGTAAATTCCTCTTGAAGCAACAAATGCCTCACAAAAAGTCAGATTCCTACTATGCCTATTATTTTCAAGATTTAGAAGACAGCACATTAGTTTTCTTCCTCAGGAGGCCACCAGCTAGCTCCTAGTTCAGAGCAAGATGCTTGAGTGGGGAGAAGTAAGAGTCAGAGAAACATGAACCACCAGCAGTGGAGTTTAAAGCATGTAACTACATACTTTTCAACTAATATATTACTATTAGTGATACTTTTGTCATGTCTGGGTATTTTATTCCTATGTTTAGTCAATATTCTTGGTTAATATTTGTACTTACTCAAGTTTTTCCCCCCACCTTCCGTCCCATCTCTCACTCACATTGTGGAATGTGTTACTTTGTGTTGTTGCTGCCTGCTCCTGTCTTCCCCACATCGTCACATTTCATTGTTGTGTTGACTGCGCCCACCATTACAGATTACAGAGGTAAGGTACCCACCCCCATTGGGATTAGGGTGTTCTTATGAAGCTGAGAATTGAGAGGATTACCTATACGGAAATTTCACTTAACTTTAGTGGAATAAATTTTATTAGTGCAGTTTATTATGCCAGTGTCATTTGGGGCAGAACCTAGAAATGAAGGAGTGATGGGAAGAAAATCCCACGTTATTTCCTGTAGGACACTTACAATTGACAAGCCTTATTTTAATTAATGAATCCAGAGTTGGTTTTAGATAGCTTTTTTAGGGACCAAACTTATCTGTTCTGCTCCCTTTTCTCCCCTCTCTGCTTCAGATTATAAATGAAAATTTTATAATTTTAGGCATGTTATTCAAAGTATCAGAAAAGTGGAAAGATAATTGTTCTTTTAGAATAACATTAGATTTGGCCTTCTTTGATTACCTTTCATCATGCTAGCATTTTCCTTTCTTACTGTTATTTATGGTGGGTTGTTAAATTGCATGCCATGATACTTTTAAACTCCAAGTTATGTAGCATGTTGAGTTTCCCATTCATTTACACAGTTGGTAGAGGGCTTCTAACTTGTTGGTCTAATGTATTGCATGCAACTGTCATCTGAGATGTTGACACACAGACTCACCAGTTTCATAGTCTTGTCCCTTTCTCGTCACGTTGGTTGGAATAGGGGAAGTATTGTGGCAGCACTAATGATTTGAGTTGATTTCTGGTATATTACTTAATATCTTTTTGATTTTTCAAATAAACATGTGCTTTCTTTTTCTGGTGGGCCGGCTGTGGTGTACCATACCCAAACAGTTTCTTAGCCAAACCCAATACTTGACAGCCAACAGGCTAGGCTGAGCACAGGTTATCCTAAGCAGTAGTAGATTTATGCCTTGGCCATATTCCCTAACATTTTCCCCAGAAGTGTGATGAAGTATTCCTGTGATGGCTAATGATCTACCGTTTGTTTAGTTCCATGATAAAATTGAGCCCATGTTGGAGACTCTGGAGAATCTTTCCTCTCGGCTGCGTATGCCACCACTGATCCCTGCTGAAGTAGACAAGATCAGAGAGTGCATCAGCGACAATAAGAGTGCCACCATGGAGCTAGAAAAACTGCAGCCTTCTTTTGAGGCCCTGAAGCGCCGCGGAGAAGAGCTCATTGGGCGATCTCAGGGAGCTGACAAGGATCTGGCTGCAAAAGGTACTTGATGAATCTAGTTATTTTTTAAAGAAAATCAATAGAATAAATTCTAGGCTGTGGTTACCTCCAGCATCCTGCCAGATGTGTTTCATTGAGTGTAAAGGCAGTCCCCAAGTAATGAGTATTCTACAAAGTCATTTGGAAGTCATTTAGAATTCAGAACACGTCTCCCCATTGAAACAAGATTACAATTGGTAGTTAGATTCCCAGGCCAGGAAACAAATGCTCCTTTAACCCCTTATATGAGTAAACTGTAGTATCAATGGTGGGTAGAACATAACGACCTTTTATAACACTTTCCATGGGAAACATAGCAAGTTCAACACAGAACACTGGAAATCAAGTCTCATCTCAGCTCCTTTGTAAGTTAGGGGTTTTGTTACTTAGCAGTACCTTTATATTAGATGATAACTCATTTCCAGACTACTACTGTGATCTCTTTATGTGGGAGACCAACATACTGTGATCTCTTTATGTGGGAGACCAACATAAGTGGAAAATGCAAATGTGGAAATAATAATAATAATAAAGCTGAGGTAGAAAACTATCACAACTAATATACAACTATGTACCCGGGGGCTTTGGGGAGAAAAAGGAAAAAAATAAAATCTTAAAAAAAAAAAAAAGAAAACTATCCTTCAGTTATAAATTTTTAGAGCTTTTTTTAAAAGATAATTTCAGTGAAAACATGAGAATTAGATGTAATTTCTCATGAGGCTGATTTCAGGTACTTAGAGAAGTCTTATTCACTCTTCACCCCTCAGAAATCCAGGACAAATTGGATCAAATGGTATTCTTCTGGGAGGACATCAAAGCTCGGGCTGAAGAGCGAGAAATTAAATTCCTTGATGTCCTTGAACTAGCAGAGAAGTTCTGGTATGACATGGCAGCTCTCCTGACCACCATCAAAGACACCCAGGACATCGTCCATGACTTGGAAAGCCCTGGCATTGACCCATCTATCATCAAACAACAGGTTGAGGCAGCTGAGGTAAGAAAATAACAAAACCCCTTCTCCTACCTGTCTGTCCTAGAAAAGTGCTTATCCAAGTACTTTGTGTTAACTGCTTAGCCAGGCCGAGTGCCGTAAAAGTTTTGTTTTTTTAATTTAATAGGATTTTTGTCCACTTGAAAAAAAATATGCTCTAATTATAGTAAATTTCTTTTTTTTTTTTTACAGTCAAGTTTTACCACTTACAGATTCATATAATCTCCACCAATTGTGATATAGAATGGTTCCATCATGCAAAAGAAGTTGTCTTCAATTTTATTTATTTATTTATTTTTTAAGATTTTATTTTTTTCCTTTTTCTCCCCAAAGCCCCCCAGTACATAGTTGTATATTCTTTGTTGTGGGTCCCTTCTAGTTGTGGCATGTGGGACGCTGCCTCAGCATGGTTTGATGAGCAGTGCCATGTCCGCGCCCAGGATTCGAACCAACGAAACTCTGGGCCGCCTGCAGCGGAGGACGTGGACTTAACCACTCGGCCACGGGGCCAGCCCCTTCAATTTTAAACTTAATTCAAATTAGCAGAAGATGCTTAGAAAATCCAGTTTTGCTTTCATTTCTGAATTTAGTCCTCACTACAGTGTACATTATTTCATTTCTTGAGTAACTTTCTTAAATGTAGAAACATAGAAGGTAGAAAAGAAAATAAATTCTAAACTCATCATCCAGTGATGATAATTGTTACTTTGACCTACCTTTTTCTAGTCTTTTTAGGGAGGCTGGTTTTTACCAAATGCATCTCTTGCTTCACTTTGTCCATGTGGCACAAGCCACAGCTGTCTCGATATTATTTCTCTTACGTCTTTCTTTTGTTTCAGCCATTCTCCCTCTCCCAACCCCTGTCCTTGCCAGTCCAAGAACCGCTTTTTAGAATTTGGCACAGAACTGATTTTATTCAAAACTGTATAGCCTACCATTCCTAATATGCTAGTCTCTCAGCTCTTAAATTTGCGACTTGTACTGTATTATTTTACCCTTGATGATATATTTCTCTGTAATAACTTTCTGGCTATAGATTATAATCTGCTTGGAGGCAGGAAGGGGTGAACTTTGGTAAATTATTGAAGCTTGTTGCACCTTTCCCAGACTGTTTTATGTGTATATAAATGAAAAATAACCAGAGTCTGAAGCTTCACTATTTAGATAAGTGAAATATTAAGAACCATTGAAAGGCTTGTGTGAAACTGACAGTTCTGTTTAACATCTGCCATTGATGAGGGGCTATAAATTACATTTGTAAAGTTTGGAAAGTTCTGTTCTGCTTTCTGTTTTGACTTATATTCTGTTCATTTACATGTAGACTATTAAGGAAGAGACAGATGGTCTGCATGAGGAATTGGAGTTTATTCGAATCCTTGGAGCAGATTTGATTTTTGCCTGTGGAGAAACTGAGAAGCCCGAAGTGAAGAAGAGCATCGATGAGGTGTGGAGAAATGGATAAAGAGTTCAGACGAAACATTAGTGGGCTCAGACTGAAGAATGGTGTTAATTGAAGAGTCTGATTGACTGTTTTTCCCCTAGATGAACAATGCCTGGGAGAACTTAAACAAAACGTGGAAAGAAAGGCTAGAAAAGCTTGAGGATGCTATGCAAGCCGCTGTGCAGTATCAAGACACTCTTCAGGTGAGAGACCACGAGATGACCACCACAGAAATAGGGGTTCTGTGTTCTGTTTGTCATTTTCTGAATCCAACATAAGACTGGATCACCTTTACAGGACTGCAACATTCTCAAACCTAAGACCATGCTGTTTCTGTGTTTCTAGCCAAAGTTTCCCACTTCTCGTAAGAAAAGTACTGCCATACTGAATTTTTGCTCTTCCTGCCACATTTTTCGTCATTCCGTGCTCATGATATTTATCCTCATGGTGGCTATCCAGCGAAGCTGACCTTGCTAGATGTTCCTGACCCAGGTTATCTTGACACAGTAACTTTAGGACATCATGAGCTTGCTAGCTCGCTATGAGAAATACTAACTTATATTCACATTTAGTTTTTCCAGTTTGCAATTTGTTTTGGACACTATCCCAGTAATGTTGGCTTGGTTCTTAAATCCTCATATTATTGGAATAAGGTACATTTTCCTTTGCCTCTGCCCCTCCTCCACCTAAAAACACAAATAGCGCAAGCTACTTTCAATTATCTCTGCTTATATTAGCAGAAATAATGCTAATTCCCTCCCAACGCCTTATGTTTTTGTCTTTTGACTGTTTATTTGTATTTTTATTTTAGGCTATGTTTGACTGGCTAGATAACACTGTGATTAAACTCTGCACCATGCCTCCTGTCGGCACTGACCTCAACACTGTTAAAGATCAGTTAAATGAAATGAAGGTTTGTACCTAGAAATGGCTTTTAGAGAAGAGTTGCTTCTTTTTAGTTTTTAAAGAGTTGGTTTGGTATTAACATTAAGTATGTCTTTGATAGGAATTCAAAGTGGAAGTTTACCAACAGCAGATTGAGATGGAGAAGCTCAATCACCAGGGTGAACTGATGTTAAAGAAAGCTACTGATGAAACAGACAGAGACATTATCCGAGAACCATTGACAGAACTCAAACACCTCTGGGAGAACCTGGGGGAGAAAATTGCCCACAGACAGGTAAGGCAAATGGTAGGGTACATAAATCAACTACTGTCTACTGTTTTCTAACTTCCTAACAAGTGTTCCCTGTATCTTTTTCTGAGTAGCATAAGCTGGAAGGTGCTCTCTTGGCCCTTGGCCAGTTCCAACATGCCTTAGAGGAACTAATGAGTTGGCTGACTCACACTGAAGAGTTGTTAGATGCTCAGAAACCAATAAGTGGTGACCCAAAAGTCATTGAAGTTGAGCTTGCGAAGCACCATGTAAGTATTTTCATTTTCATGTCTAAACCTATTGGTTTAAGACCAAATATTGCCACCAGAAACCTTTTGATGTTGTGTGTATGTTAGACAACCAGGCTTGATATATCTGTAGAGATAAATTACGTTGTTCAACATTTTTTAGGTTCTAAAAAATGATGTTTTGGCCCATCAAGCCACAGTGGAAACAGTCAACAAAGCTGGCAATGAGCTTCTTGAATCTAGTGCTGGAGATGATGCCAGCAGCTTAAGGAGCCGTTTGGAAACTATGAACCAATGCTGGGAGTCAGTGTTACAAAAAACAGAAGAGAGGGAGCAGCAGCTTCAGTCGACACTGCAGCAGGTATGTGCATCGTCCAAGTTAGGTAGGTGGAACTGTGCACATAACATTCGGAAGAAAACCCATCTAAGTCAGTGAAAGGAAAGCAATTTGGAGTAGAATCCTCTGTGTCTTGAGAGGAAGATCAGTTCTGTGCTGGAACTTGTCTGGAAAGAACAGCTTTGGACTGAGTGCTTCTTGTGGGGTTAGTTTGTAGCACAGTCTCTTTATTTACTATTAAAGTTAGTAGATCTTTGCTATAATAAACCTGTTCACAGATTCAGTCATGTCTTCGATCAAGTCAGGTCACTTCTCACCAGTATCTTAGTTAATCAATTCATCAGGTTTTATCAGACATCTATACTATGTTGCAATGAGCTCTGAAGGATTCTGCTAGATTCTAAAAATCAGTAACTATATTGGCCCAGTGCTAATCCAGCAACAGAACAACTGTCTGAGAGCAGCCCAGAATTCCTCCCTCAGGACAGATTCCTCATATGGTCATTTAGAAACTTTACTTTTGAAGCTAGAATTGACTATTGACCTTGCTGATATGTCTTTTCTTAAAAGGCCCAAGGTTTCCACAGTGAAATTGAAGATTTCCTCTTGGAACTGACTAGAATGGAGACCCAACTTTCTGCATCTAAGCCCACAGGAGGACTTCCTGAAACTGCTAGGGAACAGCTTGATACACATATGGTAAGAGAGATTTCTTGAAGTTGAGCATAAGCACCCCATATTCAGTAGCTCCTTTCTGAATTCACAGAGATACATGTATCTGGGAGTCTACAAAGTAAGTATATTTTTATCTGCAATATAGTCTAGCCTTGGGGATTGCTGCTTATATACAGGCTTTTAATACCTTACCATAGGCAACAGTAGTGACAGGGAAGAGTCAGCTGAAAATACACTGGTGATCTAGTAAATTTTGAGTTTATTAGTTCAGGTTGGCACAAGAATATTGATTTGAAGGTGAGAGCATCAAGAAGACAAACATGAGGCCAGGCCCAGTGGCCTAGTGGTTAAGTTCAGCAGACTTCACTTCAGCAGCCCGGCTTCAGTTCCTGGGTGTGGACCTACATGACTTGTCTGTCAGTGGCCATGCTGTGGTGGCAGCTCACGTACAAAAAGAGGAAGATTGGCAGTGGATGTTAGCTTAGGGCAAATCTTCCTAAGCCAAAAAAAAAAAAAGATGACAAATACATAACACAGATGTGGTTGTATTTAAGAAAAAGACTACTTTGGGGAGATTTAGGGAAATCCAGTAGGTACTGACAATATTTCGAGAAGGTATGCTGAGCACAAAAGGCAACATAATTTCTAGGCAAATCTTTCAGGAAAGGGGAAATTATTAGCATCTATTTTGTGACCTCTGATCCTTACCAAAAAAATTCTATTTACTTGGAGACAAAATTATTTTAATATTAAGCAAGAATAGTGGGTTTCACTCCCTAACAGCTCTACAATTGAACTGAATCCAAAAGAAAGGATTTTTATCAAGGTGAAACCTTCCTGGACTTTTCCAGACTTTGCTGGTAAATCTGTGTTGAGGGGATCTTCCAGGGAATTGGTGTAGCTGATATCTTCCCTGCTGTTTCTTGTAGGAACTCTATTCCCAGCTCAAAGCCAAGGAAGAGACTTATAATCAACTGCTTGACAAGGGCAGACTCATGCTTCTAAGCCGTGATGATTCTGGCTCTGGCTCAAAGACAGAACAGAGTGTAGCACTCTTGGAACAGAAGTGGCATGTGGTCAGCAGTAAGATGGAGGAAAGAAAGGTATCACCACAAAATACAGTGTGTGATTACTGTGTTTGAGTCGTTTGCTTGGTGATTGCATGTAATTAACATCTAGTTTCTATGAAGATTTTTCAAAGACCAGTATGTTGTACCAGAAGTTGCAGAACTGATGTCCTCAGAATTTCCCTCATGCTAACCAAGCTATCTTTTCTGCTCTTAAATTTCTGTTTTCTGTCCATGTCAAGTTGCATTGATGGTACTAGTTTCTGACAATATTTCCTTTTATTATTCATTCCTTTTCTGCATCTACCAGTTAAGACATTACTGCCTGTTGCTGCTCAGTGATGGACTGTATATCCCGTATTAATCACTGATTTGTGTTCCTACTTAGAAAAGGTTATGTTGGACTTGGTAACTTGAGTTTGGGAGGGTGGGGACACAGCATGCAGGGGGTATGACTAATAATTCCCCACAAGGAATTTGGATTCTAGTGTAAGTGCAATGTGCAAAGAATTTCACTAAAAATCAGGAGAGAAGCAAGTTACATGGCTTCTTCCCTCTCTTCCTCAAAAATCAAGTTCTCAAAAGAAGAAAAATGTTATCGGGGATAAAGGCCCCAAAACATTGTTTTTTATAAATACCAAGTTTGAGAGTATCACTCTGCACAGAGTTTCTGTGTCGGGTAGATCAAATGTAAAATATGTGTTCAAATTTGTTGGCCACGTGCATTTCGGCAAATAGTTATTAACGTGTGTACCAGGCACTGTGCTAGATATATAGTGGAAGCAATAAAGGCATGGATCCTATCATTATGAAATTTTATGGGCAGAAGGACATAAAATAAATATTCACATAAATAAATGAACATTTTGAGAGAAGCATTGATTTCCTAGAATTTTTCTAGTGTAGGGTCTGGTAATTTTGTTATATGAAGAATGGCCAGTGGGCCTGAGTATATGATTGTATTCTAATTCTTGGACAGGATGTTGTCTATAATTCCTGCAGAATGCAGAACTAAGGCTAATTTTAAAAACCAAGGACGATTCTGCTCATAATCAGGAAGGCTCTAGTGGGTTTTCCCAACAGTGGGAAGACTCAAGATACAATTACCCATCATTGCTGGAACTGTTGCAGCAAAGGCCAAGTGTCAAATGTAGTTATTTCTGATTTTGTGAGAACATTACATTCCAGGATCACTAAAATCGTTTAGTAAATGCTATACTAAAGAATACGTAGATGAAACTATGTGGAAAGAGTTCCTGCCATCTAGGAACTTGCAATATATTTATTTCTAAGTACTTCTATCATAGAGTTGAAGTAGATTTCATTTTTCCACTTGGTTTAGATTGGATCTCTACATTTTTGTGACACTCACATTATTGTTTTTTAGGTTACAAAAGTAACCTGAAGACAGAGGAGAATAAAAATCATGTAACCCAACGAATGACAATTAACATTTTTTTTACAACTTGGGTTTCTTTCTGTGAATATTTTGGATGCATTTATTTTTAACAACCTGTCATTATTCTACTTTGCCTGCCTGGTGGATGGGCCAGGGGCAGAGGCGTCACCCACGTGTTGGGAGTAGAGGTCTCTGAGGATGGAGCTGGTAGACTCTGGAACGGGAGTGTACTCATGGAGAGGAGCACGTGCCCTGAATGAGCCACTGTTCTGCCATTCTGATTTAGATCAAAGTGTCTAAAAATTTACATCTAGTGTTGTCAGATTTTTGCTTAGAATATCATGGCTTCTTTTATTACCTTTTTTGCTTATAGCCTAAAAGTAAGTTTCAGATTCAGACATTTTTAGGTGCCGTATTTTCTGAAAATGTATTTAAACAGAGGACACTGCAGTGAGCATCATCTTTACAGTAAAGTGCTTTTCACGTGGTGGTTTATATACCCTAGAAAGTACGTTAAAGGAAATTGAGACTGTGCGAAGCAGGTTGCAGATCCTGCAGCTGTCACCACTAAAGGGTCTGTTCACTTACATTTACTGAATAGTTTCATTCCTGTTCTTTAATGCCCCTGGAAGTAGAGAATGGCAGAGAAGGCAGCTTAGGAGCAAGTTGTGCTCTTTCGCTTTCCATGTGCAGTTGTTTCAGTTTCAAACACTAGCATTAAAATCTCCCCTTCTTTGCAAACAAATCATGTTTGGAGTTTGATTAAATGAGGCTTCCGTTTTAGAGGTCATTTCATTTGGTGTACAATTCATGCCTTTATCCTTGAAGCTATAATTCCTGAATTTGGCACTTTTTCTTTTTGTGTGTGTGTTTTAATTAAAATTCAGTCAAAGCTGGAAGAGGCCCTCAACCTGGCAACAGAATTCCAGAATTCCCTGCAGGAATTTATCAACTGGCTCACTCTAGCAGAGCAGAGTTTAAACATCGCTTCTCCTCCCAGCCTCATTCTAAACACTGTCCTATCACAGATAGAGGAGCACAAGGTAACTATGACATTGTGATGTTGCCTTCCTTCTGAAAGTACTAGTTGAAAGAGATATTCCTCTATCTTATCTTCAGTTTAAAAAGAGGAATATTTTTCCCCTTAGGTGTTCGCTAATGAAGTAAATGCTCATCGAGACCAGATCATTGAGCTGGATCAAACCGGGAATCAGCTAAAGTTCCTTAGCCAAAAACAGGATGTTGTTCTAATCAAGAATTTGTTGGTTAGCGTCCAGTCGCGATGGGAAAAGGTTGTCCAGCGATCTATTGAGAGAGGGCGATCCCTGGATGATGCCAGGAAGCGGGCAAAACAAGTAAGTTGTAAAAGAAAGATACTGATTCATTGAACAACCTTGGGCTGCACGTGATGAGTCTCTGGATTGATGCACATAAAAGTCGCACATGCACATTCATTACTGTTATGACTTATTTCCCATGTGTTTTTAGTTCCATGAAGCTTGGAAAAAACTGGTTGACTGGCTAGAAGATGCAGAGAGTCACCTGGACTCAGAACTGGAGATATCCAACGACCCAGACAAAATTAAACTTCAGCTCTCTAAGCATAAGGTATAGCAGCTTAGGTCCTGAGCTTGATATTCACTGAAGATTATAGCTTGCTAAAAATAAAAGTCAAAACTAGTCCATAGTAAATAAATTGTTTAATGTTAAAAAGTCAAGATGATGAAGCTAGCATTCCGTTTATATCTAGACAGTATCTAACCATGACAATTGCTCACTTAGAGGACAGTTCAAACAAAGTCATGGTGGGAGTAACCAGTTAAAATTGTAGGCATTTAGAAATTGTCAAACACTGTCGTAAGTGGCAAAAACAAAAACATAAATTTCTTAAGGATAAGCTATTGTTAATTTCAGTTCAAGAAGTAGTGATGTTCATACTATAACTGGTTACCAACCTGAAAACTCAAAAAAAAAATGTTTTGTCCCAAATCAAGGTGTCATCTAACTTTCACCATGTGTTTTTCTTTTCTTTTTGGAAACAGGAGTTTCAGAAAACTCTTGGTGGCAAACAGCCCGTGTATGATACCACAATTAGAACTGGCAGAGCACTGAAAGAAAAGACTTTGCTTCCTGATGACACTCAGAAACTTGACAACTTGCTGGGAGAAGTCAGAGATAAATGGGATACTGTTTGTGGCAAGTCTGTAGAGAGGTGAGCATGAATGTCCCATTTATGGGCCTGTATGTTGTCCCAAAAGTAACTAAGAAACTTACTGGCTTCCACAAAATGGTAGTAAAGCTAATAAAGCCATCACTAAAGAGGTTTTGTGGCATCTCAGTATCTCCAGTTAGTTCAGTGAGAGTTATGATATAATTTTAATAAAATGAAGTAAAGATCTCTCATTTTAAACTTAAATCTTACTGTATTAGAGAAGCCTGTAAAATCAAGCCAACAGTAAGAGATCAGTAACTCTAAGTATTTATAAATCACCAATGTGTAATACCAGCAGCTGTCTGACTGACTGCTCTCACTGTGTCTGATGCTGTGCAAAGCCTCCACATGTATTACTTCATTTAACCATCGTGATACCTGACCTGTACTGAGCAGCTACTACTGAGTATGTGCCAAACTGTGCTTACTAACCATTAATCCTCGTAACAGCCACTAAGGGTGGGACTTTTATTCCCATTTACGGATGTGGAAATTATCAGAGAGGTTTGTTAACTTCCCCAAGGTCACTTAGCTATTGAGTGAGATAGGTGGATTTTGAAACTAGGCAGTTCAATTTTGAAAATTGTACTTTTTTCTTTTTTTATTTTTTAAAGATTGGCACCTGAGCTAACAACTGTTGCCAATCTTCTTTTTTTTTTTTTCTGCTTTTTCTCCCCAAATCCCCCCAGCATAGTTGTATATTTTTTTAGTTGTGGGTCCTTCTAGTTGTGGCATGTGGGACACTGCCTCAGCATGGCCTAATGAGCAGTGCCATGTCCGTGCCCAGGATCCCAACTGGCGAAACTCTGGGCAGCCGCAGTAGAGCATGCAACCTTAACCACTCGGCCATGGGGCCAGCCCCTGAAAGTTGTACTTTTATCCACTTGTACCCACTGTGCTATGCTAAGTATTACACTATCTCTATGTTGTTTGTGCTCCAATTTTTTAGGTGAGGTAACTGAGGTTCAAAGAGTTGAAGAGACAGCCTAGGGTTACACAACTGGTGGAGAGCTGGGGGTTGAACTCCTGGCTCCAGACCATTACCACAGCCGTCCTCCTCTATGGCGTGGTGTAAAGTAATGAGCACAGACCTTGGGTCGTTAGGGTGTGTCCATGGGCATAGCTATTGGACTCTAAGGTGCCAGAAGGGCCTCTGTACTTGTCTCCTGCACCATGCTTCATTCTTTCCTGAGAGTGGTTTGATTAAGTGGTCTCTCTCAGTCACTTTTTACAGGATTTCTAGTCATTCTACTATGGTGGTCCCTTTCAGTAGTCAGAGTTGTAGGCCATTCATAAAAGAATCCCTAAGGGGCTGGCCCCGTGGCCGAGTGGTTAAGTTCACGCGCTCCGCTGCAGGCGGCCCAGTGTTTCGTTGGTTCGAATCCTGGGCGCGGACATGGCACTGCTCATCAAACCACGCTGAGGCAGCATCTCACATGCCACAACTAGAAGGACCCACAACGAAGAAGATACAACTATGTACCGGGGGGCTTTGGGGAGAAAAAGGAAAAAATAAAATCTTTAAAAAAAAAAAAAAAAAGAATCTCTAAAAAGGTTTGTGTGCTTTTCTCAGGCAGCACAAGTTGGAGGAGGCCCTGCTGTTTTCAGGCCAGTTCATGGATGCTTTGCAGGCCTTGGTCGACTGGCTGTACAAGGTGGAGCCACAGCTGGCCGAGGACCAGCCGGTGCACGGGGACCTCGACCTCGTCATGAACCTCATGGATGCCCATAAGGTAAGGGGTGAGATCTGGGCTGCATGGAGCACGAAGCCTTGGGTCGTCCACCTGTGTGCTCATGCTGACCTTCTAGGGGAGAAAGGAAGTCTGAAAGAAAGAGCCTGTTTCTCTGCTTGTCAGAGAGGCGACTCCTTGCTCTGTGTTTAAACAAACTGTTGCCAGGATTCTGCATCAGTCACAAAGAATTTACCAAAGTTGGTTTGATTGAGGTTTGGCAGTATG
Source organism: Equus quagga (assembly GCF_021613505.1). Lineage (NCBI taxonomy): Eukaryota > Metazoa > Chordata > Mammalia > Perissodactyla > Equidae > Equus > Equus quagga. Next base: position 18,552,863 of record NC_060271.1, on the reverse strand, counting down.
TAAACTTCCTTTTGATGTCCCCCCGCTCCTGTTTCTCTCTCTCTGTTGAGTCACAAAATGAATTTAAATTCAGGAGACCCTCAAGATACTCATTTCCACTGATTCCTAAAATAAAAATGAGTGCTTTTTTGACTACTTCTGAACCTAACAAGCCAAACACCATGCATACCAATATTTAGTGTAATCTATACCTGTCATATTGAGCTGCATAATGTCCTCCTGCTTTAGCACAAAGCATCAGCTTTACCTTGAAATTACATCTAAGTCTTATTGTGCGCATGGCAGATGTGTTCTTATTTAACTCCCACAATTCTGGAAATGTTAGTATAACATTATTCTCATTTTACAGACACAAAACTGGACTCCAGTTAAGCAGCTTATCCAAAGTCACACCACTCGTGTTTAGAGCCACATCTTCTGTTTGTCCTTTCTTACACATCATCATGCCTCATTCTGTGCATAAAAGACACGTGACTGGAAACTACTAAGAAAAATGGAACTAAGTGATTACTTTCTCTGTGATTTTGTCTCTTGGATTCAAAACATTTCTAAAACAAACTAATTCTGCTGTTTTCTAGGTTTTCCAAAAGGAACTGGGAAAGCGAACAGGAACTGTTCAGGTCCTGAAGCGGTCAGGCCGAGAGCTGATTGAGAATAGTCGAGATGACACCACTTGGGTGAAAGGGCAGCTCCAGGAACTGAGCACTCGCTGGGACACTGTGTGTAACCTCTCCGTCTCCAAACAGAGCCGACTTGAGCAGGCCTTAAAACAGGTCAGAGCTGTTTGCTGGGACAAACATAGGGGTGGATCTGAGCAGATTCATTCTAGTTTCTTTAGCAGGATCAGTTCCAACCAGTCTCAAAATGAACATAAAGTCAAAAAGTTGATATTCTGAATGTTCTACAAGATTTTAACACTCATTTGTGTTAGAGAAATAATGAATTCAGTTGGTTTTCAAAGATCTACAAATGAAAGGTGACCTTTGTGGGGCTTTGAAAGGACCATCAGTTGCCTGTGATGCACTAACTGAGTTCAGGCCAGACCCTTTTTCTGGCACTCCCCAGTGTCCAGGACCTCGGCTGCAGAGAGAGGTTCAGTCTTTTGTGCTTGGTTTTTTCAGGCAGAAGAGTTTCGGGACACAGTCCACATGCTGTTGGAGTGGCTTTCTGAAGCAGAACAAACACTTCGCTTTCGGGGAGCACTTCCTGATGACACAGAGGCCCTGCAGTCTCTCATTGACACCCATAAGGTAACCCAGCCCCAGGGTGCAGTGACCCACACCACCCGCCACAGTGAGGGCTGCCCCACCACGAAAGGAAAGCAGCTTTTGCTTGGCCACATCAGACCCTACTTGAAAAGGAGCTAAACTAGAATGGGCCCAACTTACTGGCTTAGCAGGGATGAGAGGGAAATGACTGGTAGGTTTTGTGACACCTTAAAGAACATTCATTTCTACAAAAGTAATACGCGTTTGTTGTAAACAAGTCAGACAGCATGGTGTTATATAAAGAAACCATGGACAACTCCACCTTCTTTACTCCTCACCTGCACACACCTTTGCTTGACTTTCCTTGTGTTAGCAGCTTCAGGCCCTGATCTGCTCCCCCAGAACCACTTACCAAGCTGCAGGATATAATGCAGTATCTGGGGCCTCAGTATCTATCCTAATGAGGTGGGCAGTGTTTCCTTTTTTAATTTTTGTGTTCCCCACCAGGAGATTTTATTCTTAGTTTTGTCATTGTATTCTGTTGTAGATATCTTTTAAATATTGTTGTGTTTTATAGCTGTCGTATTTGTCCAAGGCAATACCATTTACACATATGGAAATGAATAAAAACAGGAATTTATAAAAAGAAAAAGAAACTAATTTAGAACAGGAAAAAGAGCATGCCCAGCCTGGAAAAGGGGGCCCACTTCTGTCCCTGGTCCCTGTCATCTGTGGCAGAGAAAGTCATTCTTGTGTAAACACTTCACTGTCCCATGTCTATTAGAACTGGAAAGAAGATGCCAGAGATGCCCAAATACAGGCTTTTAGACCTCTATGTCAACAGATGCAGTCAAAAAATACACAAGTTTTTCCCCCTCAGTATAAACTAACAATGCTGCTAGAATAGATTTCTTAAGTTTTTTGGTTTCAAATCCTTTTTGTTTAGGAATTCATGAAGAAAGTGGAAGAAAAGCGAGTGGATGTTAACACAGCGGTAGCAATGGGAGAAGTCATCTTGGCTGTCTGCCATCCTGATTGCATCACTACCATCAAACACTGGATCACTATCATCCGAGCTCGCTTTGAGGAGGTGAGCTCCTAGTTTCAGAGAAAGACTACATATGCCCAAGAAAATGGATTTATAGCAATAAAATACTATGGAGCTTGCTTTCGTTTCTTTTTTTTTTTTCAGACAAGGAATCTTTCACTGTGAATATCTCAATAAGAATTAAGTTAGCGTTTTAGTAATGACTGTTTTCTTGATAACGTGCAGAAATCTGGAAGAATGGTACTGGTGTAGTGATGTGTTAATTGATGACTTCCAATGGACATGAGTATTCTTCCCTCCTTCCTGAGAAGTTCTGTGTTTAATAGGACATACTAGATTTGCTTTCAGGAGAGCTGATTTTTCATTCCAGCTCTGTCACTGGAGCAAGAGTGAAGCCTCTTGACTGCTTAGGTGGTCTTCCCCCTAAAAAGTCATTGTTAGGATGAGATGAAAAAAGGATGTTGAAAACGAGGGGACGTGCTTGACTGAAAGAGCCAATGGTTTCTCTCCTCCCCCAGGTCCTGACATGGGCTAAGCAGCACCAACAGCGTCTTGAAACAGCCTTGTCAGAACTGGTGGCTAACGCTGAGCTCTTGGAAGAACTTCTGGCCTGGATCCAGTGGGCTGAGACCACCCTCATTCAACGGGATCAGGAGCCGATCCCTCAGAACATTGACCGAGTTAAAGCCCTGATTGCTGAGCATCAGGTACCTTCACCACATCGTGTGGGTCATTGGTGTTTCCTGCATTACTTGAGGAGCCCACTTCTTTTGCCCTCTGCTTTTGTTTTTTAGTTGATGCTTAACCTACTCCCACAGACTTAGTAGCTTAAAACAACATGCACTTCTTCTCTCACAGTTTCTGTGGAGCAGGAGTCTGGGCATGAATTAGTTGGGTCCTCTTCTTAGGGTCTTCACAGGCTGAAATCAAAGTGTCAGCCAGTGCCAGCACTGCAGTTCTCATCCAGGCTCATTCAGGTTGCTGGCAGGATTCATTTCATTGTGGTTGTAGGACTGAGATCTCCCATTTTCTCACTGGCTGTCAGCCAGGAGTCGCTGTCAGCTCCTAGAGGCCACCTTCAGGTCTTAGCTGACTGACACTCTCACTACATGGCAGCTTAGGTCTTCAAAGCTAGCCGGAGAAGCTCCATTCTGCTCTGACATCTTATATCATAAAATGTAATCCAGGGAGCAACTATGCCATCCTTTTCACAGGTGTTGACCACACTCAGGAGGAGATTACTTAGGAATTATACACCAGGAGTGGGCTTCTTGCGGGCCATGTTAGAAATCTGCCTGCCACATCTTGTTTTATTTACTTGCCTCTGAGCCAAGGCCCCATTGGTCTAACCCCGTTACACCAGGGTTCGGAAAGGTCTCTTGCATGAACCCAGAGATGAACTCAGACAACACATCAAACTAAACTCAATGAAGGAAAGGTCAGTTGAGCTATCTTTATAATAGATCCTTAGGAGGCAAATATGGTTTCTTTGTTTTTGTTTTTGTTTTTTGAGGAAGAGTAGCCCTCAGCCAACATCTGCTGCCAATCCTCCTCTTTTTGTTGAGGAAGACTGGCCCTGAGCTAACATCCGTGCCCATCTTCCTCTACTTTATATGTGGGACACCTGCCACAGCATGGCTTGCCAAGCAGTGCCATGTCCGCACCCCGGATCCGAACCGGCGAACCCCAGGCCCCCAAAGCGGAACATATGAACTGAACAGCTGTGCCACCAGGCCGGCCCCCAAATACAGTTTTTAACCATGATAATTTACACTGAATGTAAGCATGGATCTTGCTTAGTTATACTATGGAACATCGGTCTTTTTAGTGTATATACGTAGTTCACTTTGTCAGTGAGAACTCCCTAGACTTCCTATAAAGTTTACCTGCATTGACACCTTCTCTCCTGGCTAAATGAGAGGTTGTCATCTTCCTATTCAAAGCTTCTCCTTCTGTTATCCCCTCTCCTCCTGGTGTCCTCAAGCTCTCCCATTCTATTTGTTCTTTCCTCCAAAGCTGCTCAGTATGTCCTCTCAACCCTGTGTCCCCCTCCAGTTACCCCCACTGTTCCCTCCCTCCTTCTTCTGACGAGCTTCTTGTTCCCTGCCTTCTCTCTTTGTTTCCCACCCACTCCCCAGGCCCCTGTGGTCTGGTTCCCATTCCCATCAGACCACTGACACTGTCCCAGGCACGTGCCACTAGCTAAGTCCAACTGATGCTTTTCAGTCTTTGTCTTATTTGATGTGCAACATAGTTGCCTCTTTCTTCTCAAAACTCGTTTCTTTTGACGTCTGTGTCCTCCTGTCTTCTTGTTTTCCTCCCATCTCTCTGATGATTCTTTCTCAGTTGTCTTAGCCAGTTCCTATTCCTCTGTCTACTTGTTAATGTTGTTCCCTGAAGTTCCATTCTTGCCCCTCTTCCCACACTGCTGAGTTCTGTCTAGTCCAACAGCTTCAGCCACCATCTAGAAACCTAAGACTTCCAGTCTCTTTCCTGATCTCCAGCAGCAGCATCCCCTGAAGTCCAGAGATTCAGTAAGTCAGAGCCAGCTCTAAAACTCCATTTTATCCTTGCTTCCTTGCCTGACTCCACCCTTCTCTTCCACACCTGCTTCCTCTCTTTTCGTCCACCCAGTCACCCATCATAGAAGCCTGTGATGTGTGTCCGGGACTCCTCCTTTTCCTGTACCCCCTACGTCTAGCCAATCATCAGGTTTTATCTGTCCTACTTTCAGAATTCCTCTTGACTCCTTCTTTCTTGCCCTGGTTCAGAGCTTCACCATGTTTTGCCTCAGTTATTGCAATGGTTTCCTAACTTGTCCCCCACCAGCACTCTGCCTTCTGCACAAAAGCCAGAATGATAGCTCTAAGACAGAGATCTGATCATGTCTCTTCTCTGGATCAAAATCCTTCCCTTGCTCCTCCATTGCTCTTGGAATAAAGTCCCAGTCCCTTAGCCTGACACAAGGCATTTCTGGATCTTTCTCCTGCCTCCCTCCTCACCCCTCCCTCTTGCCACCCCTCTGATTGCATCCTCTGCTCAGCCAGTGATCAGAAGGGCCCTGGCTCACCACGCTGTCAGGCTTCCCTGGCTCTGCCCGCTCTGTGTCCTCTGCTGGGACTGCCCTCCCCCCAGTCTTTGGCTAATTCTTCAGTGCTCAGTTTAGGCACCAGCCTCCAGGCAGCCTTCTCGCCCCCTCGGACTGTGGGCTGCCTGTCGTAGGTCCGCCTGTGGCACCCTGGGTAGCACTCATTGCTCTGACTCCTTGGTTTTCCTCACTCAACTGTGAGCTCCTTGAAGTCAGAGCCATGTCTTGCTCCTTCAGGTCTCCAGCACCTGGTAAAGTGCCTTGCTTAATCATATTTCCTGAAAGGAGTGAGACAGTGTACAAAGGCATCTGTCAGTTGGTCTGTCTGTCATGGGCTTGGCCTTTGTTAGTAAGTTGCCTGATTCCATCGTAGTCAAAGAAAAATCTCAACTGTTTTTCCTATTGCTTACGTTTAACAGACCTTTATGGAGGAGATGACTCGCAAACAGCCTGACGTGGACCGGGTCACCAAGACATACAAAAGAAAGAATATAGAGCCTGCCCATGCGCCTTTCATCGAGAAATCCCGCAGTGGTAGCAGTATGTTTCCAGCCCTCTATGTTAGGATGCTTTGTCCCTACACTAATTGAAGATGAACACTTTCCAAGTGTCTATCAAAAAATTTCTTCTCCATTTTCAGAAACCATGTTGGATTTAAACTAAGACCTTTTTCTTACACTGACAGAGTAACTATGCTCCATTTTCTTGGATTGGTGTGCAGTTTCAAAGCGGTTAAGCAACTTCTTTTGCAGTGGCCTTTCCATTGTCTTGGTCATCAGTGCTAGCTGTTTATGTTTGGTTTACCCTAATTTAATCATAAAATAAATCAGCTCCTATGGGACCATTGCTTTTTCAGTTGAGTTGACATTTCCTCAGCTCACTAAGGTAGGACAGACTTGATTGAAGACAAGACCTGTTGGCTGGGGAGGAGGATCAGTAGTTTTGGAATTAGTGTGCTTCCATATCTAAATAGTGCTAGGTCCCATGTTTCTTTTCTCAGTTACTGACTGGTTATTGTTTTAAGATCTCCTAAGTTCACACATATGGCAATTTCTGTTTGTGAACTGACAAAACCAACTTTTCTGATCTTGTGGTTTTTCCTTTTAGGGAAGTCCCTGAGTCAGCCCACACCTCCTCCCATGCCAATCCTTTCACAATCTGAAGCGAAAAACCCACGGATCAACCAGCTCTCCGCCCGCTGGCAGCAGGTGTGGCTGTTAGCACTGGAGCGGCAACGGAAGCTGAACGATGCCTTGGATAGACTGGAGGAGGTGAGGTCCTGCCAAGAGCTATCTCTAGGGGCCAGGGACATTTATCAAAAGACAGTCCTTCTGAGGCCTTCTTAATATGAGCAATGTGAGCCAGTATTCTGTCCTTCAGGCCCCCTAGGAGAAAAGAGACACGTGTGAGGAAACCACTCACAAAAGAGTAGGCAGTAGCACCTGGTTGTTGAAAGCAAGCAAGCAACCAGTCAGTCTGTGAAAGTACGGTCTGTGAGCTGACCCTCCTCAGCACCGGGCTGTGGTCAAGAATCAGGAGCATAACTGCGAAGTTACCTCCAGGTGTGGAGCTTATCACAAGAATGGCCATTATTGAGCCCTTTATGTAAAGATACAAGCTACACGATTATGAAATAAGAGTAATTTATTTATAATCTTTTTATTCTATTACTCTTCACTAGATTATGAAAAAAGCAAATCTATTTTAAGTATCGTTAACCAGTCTAAAATATATAGTACTACACTTCCTAGTTTCTAAAACAAATTTCTAATATCTTTTATGTGTTTTTTATTTGTGCATATCAAAGCAGCTATGCCCGGAAGTGAGTGTTCTGTGTTTTTTGTTGTATTTCTGTAGGTCAGTTGAGTTTTAAGCATATTTGGTTTTTGGCTTTTTTTCCCCTATTCCTTCCAACTTTGAAGTTTGAAAGACCAGGGGGAACACTGCTGCACGGTCATTCTAAGTCTGTATCACTAACATGGTCCAAGTAGCTCAACATTGCCTTGTCCCCTGCGCAGCCTGCTGTCGTCTGTCAAGGCCCAGTATTGAACATGGAAGTCAGATGGGCAGATTGCCATCTCTGGTGCCATTCCAAAGACACATGCTTGGGTGCAGGGTTGGATTCTTTTGCTTCCAGCCAGAACTCAAATTATCTCAGAAAACGGTGGGAAACATGCGCCACCTGATGTGGGCCTCGGTGTGATCATAATTCCTTTCAAAATCGCATAAGTGGGGAGTGCTGAGGACTTCTCGTCTGGGATAGAATGCATTCCTTTACATCTAAGAGGGTGGTCCTTCATAAAAGTGCAAAGGGAAAGCAAGGCTGGCTCCCCCCATTCTTGTTCTACGTGCTCTGTATTTTCCATGGTGGTTGTTCAGTTACTGTTTCTCCCGCTGCTCCATCATACCACAGCTCATGTAAATAATCATGGCTTTATGTGAAGGAGCCAAATTGTGCCTTCACAGAAGAGGCAACACATAGATGTCATTGTTGGTGCCCCTCCAGAAGGCCTGCATGGCTTTACTGAATGTCTGACAGTTTTGGTATGCTCTGGGCAGGTTTGCAAGCCAAAATGATAGGTCTTGTTGACACCTCTGATTTCTGTCTAGTTGAAGGAATTCGCCAACTTTGACTTTGATGTCTGGAGGAAAAAGTATATGCGTTGGATGAACCACAAAAAGTCCCGGGTGATGGATTTCTTCCGGCGAATTGACAAGGACCAGGATGGGAAGATAACACGTCAGGAGTTTATTGATGGCATTCTAGCATCCAGTGAGTCCAGTCATAATTCCAAACACAGGTCACACCCGGATTCTTTGCACTTATTTTGTAGAAGCAGGCAATATTCTGGTTAAACAGTCTTTCTGAAGTTAAAGCTATAGTCTTAAGGAAGAAGTAATGTAACTGCTTACTAAAATTGGTCTGTTGTTTTGATGGAGAGAAGAACCTCATTTTGCTGGGAATAAAAAAAGCGGGTCTTGTTTGACACATTGTGGCAAGCAAAACACATTTGAAGTATAGATAGGGAGCTAACTTTTGTGAATGATGACCTTCTAAGTAAGATGTTTTAAAAAAGTAATTTTTTCATAATGTCAGTTTTTGACATCTATATAACAGCTTACATAGCGTGTGATCTCATTTGGTTTTGGCAGAAGAGATAATTAAGGCATAAAGTAGTTAAGGGACTTGCCAGGATCACAAAGCACAGTCCACAGCTGTGCACCTTTATGTGGGTGGCCGGCGAAGGCCTGTCCGGAGGCGATATTTGAGCTGAGACCTAGGTGATGAGAAGGATCCAGCCACCTCAAGATTTCAAGGAAGAGAGAGAGGCAGAGGGAACAGCAGATACAAAGTGCTGAGATGAGAATGCACTTGGCGTGTTCTAGGAATAGGGAAATTGACGTGGTTGGAGCGTCACGGCCTCAGAGAGCTGGAGTTGGAAGGGTCGGCAGCAGCCAGGTAGTGCAGGGCCTAGTGGGTCATGGTGAAGAGGTCAAATCTAATCTCTCATTCCAGAGACACTGGGATGGTGGGCAGCCACCTGAGGTCTTCAGCTGAGAGACAGTGTAATCTGATTTATGGTTTAATAAACCACTTTGGCTACTGTAAATATTCACACTTCCTTCAGAAAGCATTTTGTCAAGAACTTAAGGCAGCTATCTAAACATAGAAAACACTTCATCCTATTAATTCCAAATTGTCATATCTAATTTAGACAAATCTAAATGTCTAATAATAGTGGAGTAGAGAATAAATTCTTGAGTGGTAGGTCTTGGGTGGTTGTAGTATTGTGTTTATACCTTTTGGTATATCTGAAATAATCTTTTTTTTTTTTTTTTAATTGAATGGGGGTTAGGGGAGTATATAAGAAAAAAACACCCACCAAAAACTTAACAGTGAGTAGTCTCTGGGTGCTGCATTTTTGGGTGATTTTTTTTTTTTCCCCTCTTCTTTGTAGTATTTTATATCTTCTAAATTTTCTAAGTGGGCGTGTCTGGCTTTTCAGAAAAAAATCAAGACATAAATTTTTCTTTGAAAAAGTATTCCTGTGACCTCCAAAAACCCAAGTAAGCCCTCTTGGAATGTTCAAAAATGTGATTAATTTTCTCCAGAGTTCCCTACTACCAAGTTAGAGATGACTGCTGTCGCTGACATTTTTGACCGAGACGGGGATGGCTACATTGATTACTATGAATTTGTGGCTGCTCTCCATCCCAACAAAGATGCTTATCGACCAACAACCGACGCAGATAAAATTGAGGATGAGGTATGGGAAATGGTTATATTTTGAGTACATTTTTTGCCATAGGGTTCTACTCTCTTGAATTTGGATGGGTGCAATTTTCCTATCAGCTCTGTGACTTGTCGGTTGTGAGGTAATTATTTGGATTTCTGTTTGGGGATCCCCATTGGATGACATTGTCCCAGTGGATCTCTGGCTATTGAGCTCTGGTTCAGTTTAGATGACTTCTTACTCAAGTGAGTCACATCGGTGTGGCGCTCTAAAGTTTGCAGAGAAGTTTACCACACTCATCCTTTTCAACAGATACCATGTTACTTAGAACAGACTTGTCTCTCAGTCCTGAGCATCCTGCCTCAGGATCCAGGGGACTGGTCTTCTAATGTATCATTTAAGGAGTAAAATGTAATAGTTAAGATGGTGTGTGCTCACCAAGCTTTCTGCCTAGTTAAGAACCATATCACATTGAAAATAGCGGATTCATTAGTAGCACTTAGAGATCCCAGGATCTGTTGGTTCTGGAAAGGAAGAGGCAGTGGGGCATGTCTTGGGAGTGGCCTGGAACACCCCAGGACTAACTTCAGGGCAATCTTGGCCTCCTAGGTTGAAATTCAAATCAGTTCATTAATTTGCTTAATTAGTCAACTGATTTTGATGCATGCATATTAGCAAATTTCTCAAAGGAATTTGGAAGCAGGGTGGAAGAATGTATTTTATAGTTACTTGGGGATTTCTTTCATACTCTCTCTCTCAATGTCTCGAATATCCCAGTTAGTAAGAACAACATGTATTAATTCGGAATAGAAAATAGATACATGTGTCAAAAGCCTGAAATGCCAAAAAAATACATAATGAATAGCTTCCCTGTTTATATGTAAAAATCTTTGTTTCTCTGAAGAGGTAGTCTTGCTTTAACCTTCACACTTTGCTTTTTTTGTTATTCACAACCAATAGGTCACAAGACAAGTGGCTCAGTGCAAATGTGCAAAAAGGTTTCAGGTGGAGCAGATTGGAGAGAATAAATACCGGGTAAGGAAGAGAAAACCAGTCCTTTGTGGTGGTGGTCCTCCTATGTGGCCCTTTCAAGTGAAAACAACCTGACACACAGCAGACTCAATGATCCCACCTTCCCACTAGAGATGCTTAGAGGACCAGAGCTAGTGGGTCTTGAGATGTGGTCGCTCTCTGGCCCTAATCTCTATAGAGTCCAAATGTCAGGTGTCCTCTTGGGTAAGCTTAGTGCCCTACATAGTCCCATCGGAGAAATAGTGCCATATCTAGCTAATAATAACTTATACTTGAGTTCCAGTATAGGAGACATTTTAGAGCCCTCTGTATACTGCTGACCAAAGTCTTCGGGGAACTGAATACACCATTATCTGATAACTGGCCATTCACCCCAAAGAGCTGATCCTCGTGAGCCTGAGTGGCTCCCAGGCTCAAAGAGGGCTGGAGGAACTGCGTCAAGGCCCCAAGGGACACTGTGCCTGCTGGACTACAAATAGGGCCTAGGTGTACTGGGGAGACGCCAGGCTCAGTAGTCTTCCCTGGAAAGCTGTGCTGAGTGTGGACATAACTGACAGGGAGCTCTGCTGTGTTGTAGCTTCTTTTGAGACCAAGGTCGAGGCATAGAAGGAATCTGAAACAGACTTCCTAAAATATATCTAGCAGCTTGTCAGGATCCTCTAAAATCCTAAGGGAAAATCTAGGATTGGCAAAGAGGATTTAGATGGCCATGTCAGATTGCACAGTTATACGCCCCAAATTAGGAACGGGAAAATCTGGGTTCCGTTAGTATATCAAAAATGTCTTCAAGTACACCAAAACCACATTGTGCTGCTCATAGCTGGGGGGTGCTGGATGACTGCCTTGTAGCCAACCCAGGGCATTTAGTTAATGAAGCTCCAAGCGATCTTATGCTTGCTTGTTGAGTTTTGTTTCCTTGTCTTTTTAATTACCTATGAGAGAAATGAGTTAACAAGAACAACATTGAGTGGAAAAGTTAGGTCTTCTTAATCTGTCAAGCCACATCCTGTGCCAGGAGCTTAGTAAGAACACGGTCAGTGAGTGTCACTCTCCTTGAAGACTGGTAACGTTATCACATGATTTTCATTCCTTAGTGTTAATTTGACAAAATGTTCTTTTTTTTTCTTCCATTTCCTCCATCCTTTACTCTCACTGTCTGTAGTTCTTCCTCGGCAATCAGGTACAGTGTGCCTTGCAACATTCTTCTTCTCCATGGGAATGGTCTGTGTAGCTAACGCTGCCTGTTCTTTGCTGTGGGGAGAGGACGTAATCTGAAGCATGCCTGGGTCACACCTGGTTGTCTTACCAAGTGGAGAAACTGCTAACAGGGCTAGTATTGCAAAGCTGTCTTAGTAGCAAAAGGATATAAGTACATGTTTTTCTAAAGGAGATGAAATTTTCCATTCAAAATTAGATTGTCTGAAGACAATGATATTATGCTGGACTGAGTTAGAAGTAATAAGGTTCAGGGAAGATTGACGCCATGCTATCAATCCATCCCACTTCTACAAAGAGCCTGACCTTGTGCTTCTATATTGGGAGTCAGAATACCAGACAGCACAGTTCTGATTTATACCAAAGTCTTTTGATAGTGAACACAAATTTTATCAGGTACACTAAGTCGAAAAGTCTTGGGGTATTTAAGTACTCAGTCAGTTTAAATACTTTATTAATATTTATAGTTACCTGCACTTATATTGTATTTTATAATTATAAGGTACCTGAGAAGTGTACTGTGGAAATCATCATTGGCTATAGCCTGAAGTTTGCCAATTATGGCCAGCCAGCAAAATCTAATGGGATCGATTTAGACTTGCAAAAAAGATTGAATGTTTTTGACTGCACTTGGTAACTCTAACCTTTTAGATCTTTTTGAGGGCTCTGGGGTCCTGTGTCTTCAGATGGAAGGAAATTGCATGGGTGAAATCTGTCTTGTGATATGAAATCAGAAACACTAAGAGTTGATTTGAAGCCCTCAATCAATGTTAAGTTCCAGGCACTGCAATTAATCACTAACTACAATAACCTTCTGCACCAGCGGGAAGAACAGAAGATAGAAAGAAACTAAAGACAAGAACAGTAAAACTTGCTTTAAATAAATCGTTGCATAAGAATGCCAAGTAGTATATAAAGGATGTGCCTGTTTGCTAATGACTGCATGCGGTTACCAGGGCCCCTTCAAAATGCCACTGACGTCCTCCTCTACTGGTCCATTGACCAGCAGAGGGTCAGATGAGTTAGTTCCAATGTTGGGAACAGAATTATGAAGCTCATTTTATATACGAGGCACCTGAGGCCTAAAGGATCATATGCCAACAGTCACACAGAGCTAATGTCATAGCCACTGCAAGAACCTTTGTCACTGTAAGGGATTCTCCGTTTAAGAGAAGGAAACAAAAGTTACCATTGCCTCTAAAACTCTGTTCTGAGGTGTTTGACTCACTGATGACCCAGCTCTGCCAGGCTTGTGCGGGTCCCCATTTTTAGAGCTGCCATAACCACTTCCGCTGCTCGTCATTCTGGCCTCAACTTCCCCAACCACTTTGGCCTCTGGTTTGGGTCAAACCCTTTTTTTCCCCCATAGCTCAGCAAAAATAAGTTAGAATCTTTCAGAGGGATCTTTAGTAAGGAATTAAAGGGAAAAAAGCATGAAATAAGTGGAGTAATTCTAAAGGCTGACAAGTAAATTACAGGCCCTAGTAATGTAAGGATAAAGTACATCTTGGGGTCCTTCCCGATTCACTCTGGAGGGCCTTTAGGCCCTATTTCCTTTCTCTCCTCAGCTGTCCAGAGAAGACCCCAAATAGTGACTCAGGCCGTTGCTGCTCGTGGATGTGGTGGAATCCTCGATTCCTCCCAAAGGGCCTCCCCGTTTTCACTTATTGGGCCAGCTTCTGAGGGAGACGCCCACAGAGCCGGAAGGGGCAGCTTCTTTCCCAGGACAGGACGTTTATTCCCTGACATCTCTGTGGGTCCCCGCTTTACCATGCTGTTGCTGTAGTCACTTTGTATGAAAACTTAAAAACTGTATGAGATGAAAGATGTAGGGCTATTTTTATTTTCAAAGTGAGGGGCTTGGGAGAGGGGTGATATTTTTTTCCATCATCTTGCCTGTATAAACAGTGCACTTGATCAGTGCAAAGTAATACAGAGAATTACCAGAAGTACATTCATTGTGAAGGAGGTTGGTTACGTGTCCTTCTCAAACACCCTTTTTGGCATTTTCAATTTTTGTGCCTTGTTTCAAGATAAAAAGTCTGTCCTCTCTCCCAGGAATACTCTCCTTGAATTAAATAATTTCGGGAATTCTCTCTCTCCAACCAACTGTTTGGTTTTTGTTTTAGGATCTCAGCATGATTCTCTTTTGTTGCCTCTTTATTTTGGGAAGAGGGTAATTTATGTAATGGGAAACTCCAAAGGTTGACAGGGCTGGGAAGTAGGAATGTTAGACAGGAAAATATAAATATCAAAAAGTCATACTTGTTTTAACATCCCGAAATGATTGTTGAATAGTATTTATAATCAGCATGGTAGATTAAAATTTCAGTTTCTTCAGCTAACCTTTAGAATAAATACCAGCTAATCATTTATTCAGCTGAAGAAACTTTTCTGCTGGTGACATCACAATTAGAGAATTCTTAGGGTTTATTTCTGAAAACCTATTGTGGAAAATCAAATTTCCTTCTAAGCTTATAATAATAATGATGCTTTGCAAGGGTTTCCTTGAGGCTTGAAATATTATTTGCTGTTCCCCATTTAACTTTTGAGCACACTGTATTCGGAAGCTGACATCCACCTTATAGCTACCTTTTCTTTTATGAAAATAAACTAGCATGACAAAGAATTTTATTATTGGGATTTAATTTAGGCAGAACCTTTAAAAGAATCAAAATGAGCTAATGTTGTATCTGTCCTCCATCTTGCCCCTTTGGTGTCGAGGCATGACCATCAGAAGTTAACTTTATCCCAGTAGAAAGTATATCAAGACACTGGTCTTTAGTTTGATATTTTGGCTTTCCCATATTTAAAATTCTTTTGTGAAAAATGCAAAATAGTTAAAATTCTCTCCAAACTATCAAATTGTCATTCTGTCTGAATACAGTCTGCTTTGGAAAGAAAGTCTAGCCCTGCTGCAAGGCATGCTCACTCATCAGTTTCCCTTGGTTCTGCAGTTCGGGGACTCCCAGCAGCTGCGGCTGGTCCGCATCCTGCGCAGCACAGTCATGGTCCGTGTTGGTGGAGGATGGATGGCCCTGGATGAATTTTTAGTGAAAAATGACCCCTGCCGAGGTAAGGAACCATCCTGAGCGTGAATTATGTGTTAGGTACGCCCTCACCGCTGATCTTTCATGCTTCTACAAAGTGGCGGTAGTGGGGTCTGTTTATTTTGTTGTTGGGCTGCCCAGATTTTGTCCCACTAGCACAGATTAGAACTTGTGGGTGCCAGAGAAGACCAGGGAGAGAAAGTAGGAGAGGTTGATGCTGGCAGGGGAGATGGGTTTTGAGAGACACAGTAACAAGAACTGGGAAATTATTGGTGTCAGCAAGCGTTCCAGTTTGAGGTATTAAATTAACACTAGCCTAGAAAGGAGTCTGATGAAGCCCTTCAGTTTCTCTGTTAGTGCTCCAGATCCCTCTGCCTATACTTCCTGGGCCTGAACCTTGGGGAGAGTATTGGGCCCCTCCCATGTAGGGAAGGACTGGGGAGCTCCCTTGACCAGGAGGAGGGATAAGGAGCCTGGGGCAGTGAGCCTAGACACTTCTAAGACAGATGATCACCTAAGCAAGACCTCAGGGTATCTGTCTGCTAAACATGATAAGGCTGGCATGCCAGCCGAAGGCCAAAGAAAACGGTGAATTTAATGAGTGATGGCATCTGCAGCTAGAGGCGTGTGAGAGCTGCAGAAGGGGAGAAATGATCAAATTCCAGTTGCTAACTCCTCTTCAACTGCATCCTTTCCTTTTTCCTGTGAGCCAAGCTGCATGTGGGTATACAGGAGGCTCCCCCACTGTCTGCCAGTTTATGTTTCTTGACCAGTTTTTGCGTTTCCTGCTCTGTCTCTGTTTCTTTGTGTTTATATATTTTTTATTCTAGTTCACCATCCTGGGAGTAAAATAAAGCGCTCTGATTCCAGCTCTTCGATTTCCAGTCAGTCTCCCATAGGTTGGCTTTTAAGCTTTGTCCCTCCTACCCACACCCCAGCCCGTTGAGAATGGCTTTGCTTCAACTATAGCGCCTCTTGGCTCTCTGGTATCTGCTGCCTTTATGAATGCTTTCAAATAGCCAAACCATAGCTTTTCTAACTGTGATAAGTTGACAGAGCATAAAATGCTCCTGTTGAGATAGTACCCATGGAATTTGTTCTGAGTTTCTGTTTATTTAACAAATACTTATATAGCTTTATCCACCACACACTATTATAAGCACTTTACAAATAATAACACATTTACAGCTCTGTAACTGTAGATGCTATTATCTCCTTTTTATAGAATGGGAAATTGAAGCATAGAAATGTTAAATAACTTCCCTGAAAACAGACAACTAATAAATGTCAGAGACAAGATTCAAATCCAAGACAGACAGGCTCTAGAGTGTGTGCTCCTGACCAAGCTGCTGTGTGTCTGTGAGGCTACATACCCCCCACCACCATACCCCTTTTTGTGTGTCTATTAGTGGTCCAACCTGTATAATTAAACTATTAAGGCTTATTTATAAACCTAGCAGAAATGTTTACAGTGTAGTTATGTAACTTCTTTGGAAATGACGTATAGTCATATTCTGAAGCATTTAGAGATAAAGGGTACAATTCTCACAAGAATTCAGATATGCCCGTAAATAGTTCCTCTTATTTTAACTCATCCTGCATTTACTCCAATAGACCAGAGTAATCATTTTCGTTAGGAGTTCCTTTTTTAAAAAGTAGTTAATTTTGAAAACATCTATTCTGATAAAAACTTGAAAAAGTTTAATGAGTTTTAGAGTTTAATTATATTGCAAACCAACTTCCTTGATATGAAAGTCCTCTGTCATTATTTTAAATGAGGAGCAATATATATCATTTCAACCATAACTCAGTAAAACATTATTCCTTCCCAAATCTATTAATAAGGTTTTGTTTTTCCTGTCATGTCATAGCACTAAACAAATAAAAACAGAGATGCTGCATGTGATGTTTGGGAATCGTTGGTTGCCTGTTTGCTGCCTGCTAAATGTGCTCTATTTACAATAACATTATGCTGCTGGCCAAGGAAAACATTGCTTGCTTTGTCCTATCTTAATAGCTAAAAATTGGAACCCCAAGAAAATTTGGGAGAGCCATCTAGTAGCTATTTTCTATGGAACATAGTAGCCCTTTTCAGCATCCCTTGGAGCAAACAAGGTAAGGCTTTCCTCCGTGCCTCTCCAGGAGTGCGCTCCTAGAGTTCAGCAGTCACCTCAGGTCCACTGACTGCAGAGTTGAGAACTCCCCAGCCGTCGTAGATACCATAGCTCTACCACTGATGGATAGGGCGAGCTACTTCTAATCAAATGAAAAACTGTGCTGGGGCTAGCATGATGTAATAAGTGACTTCCAAAGAGAAAAGTTCCTTGAAGCTGTCTAGGGTTCTGTGAGGATTAATGTGGCTTCTGGAAGCACCACTTGGTGTAAATTTTGTATTCATTTGTGTAGCATTTCCTTGGCTCTCTGGACCATAGAAAATGTTATACTGAGGATAGTACAAAATTTGTAATAATGTTACAATACCGATATGCAGTATCATTTATCTCCTTTTACACAGATGTTTATGCATGTTGCTTTAGCCAAATGTAAAAGGTGAAAATACTCAACTAGGTAGGTTCCTGGTGCTGCCAAAATTGGAGATTTCAGTTTCTGAATTCATCCATGGCCAAGGAAATCATGATGTTTTGGATGGAGATTAAAAAAACACCTCAGCCTAAAGAATAGGTATGCCTTTACCTTAGGGTACTGTGTTTTTGAGCATTAGATAAATTAGTTCTCCCAAATAGGTGAAGATGTAGAAAACTTCATTTATGAAGATTTAAAGGACACAATTTGGCTTAGAACTGATTTTTTTTCTGTTATTTTGATAAAATACATGTAACATAAAATTTACCATCTTAACCATTTTTAAGTGTTCAATTCCGTGGCATTAAGTACGTTTACGCTATTATACCACGATCACCTGTCCATAGAACTCTTTTCGTCTTGTAACCCTGAAACTCTGCACCCATTAAACAATACTTAGAACTGAATTTTGACTAACAGGGCTGTTCCAGCCAACATCAGTGGCCAATATAAGTCCCTTAGAAAATGATGGCCTCGTTAGTGGTTGAAAAACTGAACTTGAGATGGCTACCTTCAGGGTCTGGTCCACAAGATGCAGTCGTTAAAAAACTCCCCAAAAAACCATGGTCAAATGCATTCGGAAGACACCGAGTTAAAGCTAAGTGGTTTCTTTACTGCAGGACTTCCCAGAGCTTACAAACTACTGCTTGCATTAGGGCTTTCCTGGGGCAAGGGGGGGTATGCAGTGTTTACTGAACTCCTTTTTGTAGGAAACGCCTCAAAAACCTCAGTCAGTTTGGGAAATTCTGCTCTAAGCAATGAAGGACCATCAAAGAATTTTGAGCCATTTGGAGACGTCAGATTTTTATTAAGAAATTCCTTCTGGGGAATGGAGAGTGAGGGAGGGATGGGGACTGAGATGAGAAACAAGGAGACTTGTTGGAAGCCTGTTACAGCCGTCCAGGGTGGAGATGCTGCATGAGCCACATTAAGTGTAGGAGGGTCTGGAAAGGCTCGGCGGACTCCAGAAGCGTTAGAAGGTAGATGAATAGACTGAACTGCCATCGGGAGGGAGGGACCTACATCACCAACCAGGTTTTTTTGGTCATGTCTAATCAGTCATTGGATATAAGATTCTGACGTCCAGGAGGAGGGTCTGCTCTGGGGATATATTTGAAAGTCAGGCATGACCCTATGGTGGCACTGAGGTCTCAGGTGGATGAGCTCATCACCAGGTCAAAAATCTAAGGGGGAGAACAGGACTGTGGACGGAACCGAGGGGCCCGTCAGTGTTTAAGAAGTGGGCGAGAAGGAGTTGTTGGGGAGGAAGCGGTGGGGGGAGGTTTCAAGAAGAGCAGTTAGTAATCCCCCATAGGCAAATTACAAAAGCAGAGAGGGGTTTGTACCTGTCAGATTGTCAGATCTGCACATGTTCTCTCTCTGAGTAATACAGCGAGCATGGGGCAGAGTGAAGTAAATTGAATATACTCATACATTATTTTAGAGAGTGTACGTTGCTATAAAATTTTGGAGATCAGTTGACGAGTATTAAAAACCTTAAGTGTGTATCCTTTGTCCCCAGCAAATTGACTTGTAGAAATTTATCCTAAGGAAGTCATTATGGATGAGCACAAAGGCTTCTTCCAAGCTGTTTGTCACACAGCATTGTATACTATGTTTAAAAATTGTAAGCAAATTAAAAATACAACACAGGGGGCCGGCCCCCTGGCCAAGTAGTTAAGTTTGCACGCTCTGCTTTGGCAGCCCAGGGTTTCACAGGTTTGGATCCTGGGCGCCGACAGGGCATTGCTCATCAGGCCATGCTGAGGCGGTGTCCCACATGCCACAACTAGAAGGACCCACAACTAAAATATGCAACTATGTACTGGGGGGATTTGGGGAGAAAAAGCAAAAAACAAAAACAACACAGAGTTGGTTAAATAGACATCCATATGATAAAATGATACTTTGCAACTAGTTGAAATTATGCAAGACATATAGAACATCGAGGAATGTTCCTGATGTTTTTGTATTAAAAAAATATATGTATGTGTATATATATATACACACACACACACACACACACACATATATATATACAGTTGTGCAAAGGAATAAAGCCACACCAACGTTTTAATAGTGATGTCCCCTAGGTTATAAGATTAAGCAACTTTTATTCTCTTTGTACTTTTCTGTATATTTCAGCCTTTCTACATTTTAAAAGGATTCTCCTCTGAGGCAGAAGTTATCAGTGACCTTTGCCAGAGTATTTTCAGTGGTGTGATGGGGACAGAAGCCTGAGTGGGATGAGGAGAAAGTGGAGACAGCTACTGTAGGTGATGATGCCAGGAGCTGGGGTGCTGGAAGCGAACAGCTCGTGTAGAAGACATTGGTTGTAGTCTTAGCCCTGCCATGGCTTTCCTGGACCTCAGCCTCTGAGTGCTTCAGTTCCTTAGTGACATAGGGATGCTGGCTGGTTGCTGATGATGGTCAAGTGCAGTACTGCCTGTAATCACAGTTTGTAAATGGCACGGTGCATGGGGAACATGATATTATTATATTATTACATTTAAAATGTCATTGCCCTCATCTGAGATCCATTTCTGAGTCTTTCTCTTCTGTCACTTTGTTGTTTTTTTTCTGGGAGAGTTGGCTCAGAAGTAAACTATTAATGTTTACTAGGTTTAAACCACACATCTAAAGTTCTTTAAACAATTCTGGTGTCTGAATCCTCAGCTGAGTAATGATTTTTCACTGATCAGTGTTATCTTGGTACTTACTGTATGTCCACCATTGTGCTGGGTACTTTAACAAACACAAGATAGCTAAGTTCTGATTCCATAGTTTTTTATGATGCGAAGTCTTACTGAAATACCCAAGTTAGTGCTGAAGGAAACTCTCTAAGAATCATTTAGTAGACACGAGGGAAGTGCTTAAGTCCAGAAAACGGATAAGTAGAGGCCAAGGAATGACCCTTAAGGGGCAAGTTCTCTTGGGGCCCGAGGAGGAAGGAAACAGCTTAGCATTCCAGGGAGCATTAAATCGTAGACCATCTGGACAAGGAGGACTCTGAGAGATCTGTCAGTCTGGTCACCTCTAGTGAGCCTGAAGAAACAGGCCCAGAGCAGGAAGACCTGGTTGGGGCAGTCTGGACTGTGAGTCAGAGCGTTTGATATCCAAGTTAGCCCTTTAACCTGATACTTTGTTGTGTCAACATAATAAATTGAGAAGAATTTGGATTTGATTAGGAATTTGGAACCACACTGCTTGGACACTCATAACAACCTGATTTAAAATCTGTTTCTACCAAGATTCCTCAAATTCCTTGAGGATGTGTGGGGTTAAGCAGAACAGAGAGTAGCACAATTACCTGAAATCCTCTACACTTGTAGTTTCTGGCTAAAATAAAAAATCTAAAATAGAAAAGAACGACAAATATTTTGTTTATAATGGTTCCCTTCTCCCAGGCTTCGCCAGCAGTCCCATTTGTCTAGATTTATCTAGTACATTCTAAAAAGTGAACAGTTTAGGATGAATGAGGTGGTAGAAGGTTGTTGCAGGATAACACCTTTCAGTGAGAAAAAATCTAAGAACATATTCCAGAGGAATTATTTAGTAGTGTCTTTCACATTTAACATTTGTTTTGGCTGTACTTGGTATCTTCTGACCGAATCCAAATTTTAAGTTCTGGTCTCACAGTTCCAGAAGGCCATGGGACAGCACTCTTGGCCTTCAGTGCTGTTTCCAGATTCTTTCCCCCTTACCATTCCTCTCCCACTTGCCATCTTCCCTTCAGCTTCTCATCGCTTCCAGTTTTTGACTTAACAGTTTCTCACTGGCAAGTTTTGTGCATGATCTTGATCTTTCTCTCTCTCTCCTCCCACATGTTTACTTCTTAGTGATTCTATCCTGATCTTTTTACGTACTGAGTTCCTGGACCCCTTTCTTTAGGATTGTTATTGACTAAATTCACATAGAAGAGTCTAGACAATGTCAATTTCAGGGATCTGTTTTTCTCCACTATTTCATTACCACGTATCCTGCAAAAGTTGAGCAACAGTACACATGTACTATGAGAGAGAAAAGAAGGGTTTTGATTTAACCTCAGAGGTTTTTGAATTGCTGCATCTGCTTTTGTTTGACCAGCTACAGTGTGCTTACCCCAGGGGACAGTGGCAAGGCAAGATCATGACAATAGAGCGGGATGGTACTTTGTATACAAACATTTCTTTATTCTAGCAAACCTAGGGGCTTATTAAATGTGTTTGCAATAGGTAAGAATCTTGACAAGGCTGATAGATCATGAATTTATCTCTATTTTAAAAGAATCGACAGATGGTACTAAACCTATAACTTATATAACTGTTATCATGGGGTCAAGCAGCTGTATGACCATCAAAGGTAATATTTTTTAAGATTAACTGACATTGTATATATGTGTGGTTATTCCCTTTTTAGCACGAGGTAGAACTAACATCGAACTTAGAGAGAAATTCATCCTACCTGAAGGGGCATCCCAGGGGATGACCCCTTTCCGATCACGGGGTCGAAGGTCCAAACCATCTTCCCGGGCAGCCTCCCCTACTCGCTCCAGCTCTAGTGCTAGTCAGAGTAACCACAGCTGTACGTCCATGCCATCTTCTCCAGCCACCCCAGCCAGTGGTACCAAGGTACGTACTGACCTCCATTATGCCCTTCTTCCCTGTTCCCATCTTTGCAGATAATCATTGTTCAGTGTAGCCTCTGAAAGACTCCAGTGAGGAGAGCAATGTGAAGACATACAGACCAAGCTCTACCTAGGCGAGGCTGACCAGGCCCTAGTGGTACACAGATACAGAACCTTTCAGATGACTACAGAGGACATTTGTTAAAATGTGAACTCAGGTCATTAAGTCAGAAACGCTTCTTTCCACATGTTCCCAGTTTGAGTGTGAGCCCATTCAGAGTTACTAATTTTGAAAATCCGGGCACTGTCTGTGCAGCTGGAGCTAACAGAGAAATTTGCTGTTATGATGGGTGATGTACAAAGAATGCTGTTGCCTTTCAGCCTGGTCCCTTTCATCCCGTTGGACTGATATGCATTTTATTTTGTTTTCTGTTTCTTTAAAATTTAGTGTCTTCTATTTATTTTTTTGTTCCAAATTTGCTCCCTTTCTGTTCCATTTTCAATTGTTCCCGTCCTTCCCTTTGGATTTCCGTTTCACAGACTCCACTTCAGTTCTCTCGCTGTTATGACAAACCCTGGTTGGTAAACAGTAAAGCTGGCACCCCTGTCAGGGACACCCATTATCCTGACCTCCAGCTGCTCAGCCCTGAGGTAGAGTATGGCTTTGCTGACTAAGGACACAATCAAGGCGAGGCCCTCGCTAATGCCAAGAACTTGACCAGCTGTTCTTCCTGACACGGATCCATGCTCTTATCTGTCTTTGTGGTGCTTGCTCTCACAGCTGATTCATCTAGTCAAGTGTTTTTCAGGAGTTTCTAACTCGGATTCACCAAAATTGGAGATAAATAAGAGATGCCTAAACTGGATTCTTTAACAACTTTCTAACCGTCTTTAGAATGATATTTGTTCAGGATGATAAACAATGGTTATTCTTGGTGATTTGTTTATTGATATTGCTTATAATCAGGCCTCTTGGAGTCTCCAAATGTCAGATACGCAGACGAGTTACGAACACTTGAAATTCGACTATGGTGCATGTTCAACAGTCCCTCTTTGCTTAGAACAGAAGAGTGGTTGGTGCTCCCCGCCCTGAGTCACATCCCAGCGGCGGTTGGTATCTCCACACTGGTCTGAGGTGTGGGTGCTGTTTATTCCAGCCAAGCACAGAATCAGTGAACACTGCTCTGAGGCTCAGATTTTAGCTTCTGAATCTCTTGGCCTAGGCACTTGGGTGTGTACAGCCTTGATTTGAATACACATGCTAGCAATTAAGCATGTTCAAGTGCAGTCATTATAATGCCCAAGCACTTTTGGAAGAGCAGTGTTTCAGAAACAAAACATGGGCTAGCGGCTTGTCAATAGCAGTACAATTTGCATTCCAGCTCCTTCTGGGAGCCATTGGATTCTTATGCCTCAAAAGAGAGCATTGTCTTCAATCCTGTAAAGCCTCAGCCAGAGGAAGCAGCGGGGACAAGAAGCCAATGCCTGTGAATGGGCTGCTGCTTTGGGGTTCGTCCCGCTCCACACTAAAACCAGTTCAGGAATCTGTCTGATTTCGAACGTGATCTGGGGACCTACTGCCACTAAGACCCCAAGACTCAACCTGCTTGTCTTGATTTCCTCTTCCTTGATGGCTCCAGTTTCATGAAAGTCTCAAA
This sequence comes from Equus quagga, assembly GCF_021613505.1. NCBI lineage: Eukaryota > Metazoa > Chordata > Mammalia > Perissodactyla > Equidae > Equus > Equus quagga. The sequence goes on along the minus strand of NC_060271.1, from coordinate 18,529,140 downwards.
AGTTCTAAAATTTTCGATGTTTTAATTATGAAGTGCAAATTCTCATAGGATTCTGCTAGATCAGCCTTTGTTTTGTCTTAGGGTTTTACCTTTCGTTTCATTTCGTTTTGAGGTTTCATCTTTCCTTACCTGTTGGTGTTCTACAGGCCGTGTCCTGACGTGGACTCCAGCCCAGGGTCCCTGGGGCTGTGGGCTCCCCAGCAGCAGTGCTCACAACAGCGTCTGAAACTGGTGCTCTTCCTCCTGTGTGGGCCAGGAGGGTTTGTGCTTGAATGTTAATCACTTCCTGTCGCTTTTGCTTTTTCTTTATAAGTTAAAGAAGCACAAGAAACACAATGAAATCGGTTGCTTTATTCTTCTATCTGTATAAACATCTTAAAGGTCCTGGAAAACAATTTACACAGTTGATTTCACAGAAAAATTAGAAGCACCTGCTGTGGCATGAGTGATGTCTAAAACAGATCTAAAATATTCTTTCTCCAAATTAAGTGTACCACTATCTTCAAAAAACCACTCAAATAGGAGATGTGGCTCCTACCAGTAGCAGTGATAATCACATCCACCCAGCTCTTTTCCAGTCTAGGAAGTGCTTCTGCTCATGATTTATTCATTCAACAAGTTTTTATTGAGCCCCTTTTCTGTACCAGACACTGCTTTAGGTGCTGAGGATGTGACAGTGAACAAAACAAAGCCCTGCTTTTATGGAGTTTACCCTTCAATGCAGGAGGACAGACAACAAACAGGGAGCCTCCCAGGGCTGACGGCGGGGCAGCAAGGAGGCCAGCCTGGCTGGATGGAAGAAAGAGAGGGAGTGCGGTAGAAATGAAGTCGGAGAGGCAGGGTCTGTCCCTGCTTTCCTCAGGGAGAAATAATGACACAGGTGTTAATTTAGATAAGTCACAGAGCCCCGACCCCAGCCAGGGTCTTTTGGCTCCCCATTCAGAGCCTCATTCCTGATCCCACAGTCCCACTCTTGTGTACTTCTACTAACCATTTATTTGATCCACAAGTCAAGTAATTGTATCTGCATTTGCCAAAGAGGAAGTAGAGTGAAGATCTTAACTTGACTGAGGTTACTGCACCTACCTAGTAATAGAGGTTGGAGTAACATTTGTATTTCCATATTAAATATTTGTGGCTAGAACTCATATTTCAAACGTCTAGCCTCAAAACTTGGATACTTGGGGTTATTTGAAATTTTTTTCCTTTACTCATTCATCATATTTCTGTTTGTTAAACTATTATAATCTTACTATTTGAGGAGTTTTTTCCCGTTCTAGTGGAAATTTGTCATTAAGATAGAAGGTATTGGAAGATATTTTGAAATTTTAAATGAACATGAAACCTTTATTTTGGAAATCATCCAAATACATGACCTAGGACACTTTCAAATTAAATCTTTGCTTTCCTGGACTTTTAATTTGCTTTTCGATCAATTAGACATAAGGAGGCTCAAAATTGAACTTTAAATTTTAAAATCAAATTTTAAAATTGAACTTCCATCCAAGATTTCACCAAGTAAATATGACCTTTTTATCCTTTTAAGGTTATTCCATCAACAGGCAGCAAGTTGAAGCGACCGACACCAACTTTTCATTCTAGTCGGACATCGCTTGCTGGTGATACTAGCAACAGCTCCTCCCCCGCCTCCACAGGCGCCAAAACGAATCGAGCAGGTGAGTGTCTGCCCTCGTGCCTGTGCGCTGGGACAGGGTGAGGACGGGTGACCAGGCTAGGAATTTGGAAGCAGCAGCCTCTCAGCAACGGTTCACGGCCCCCCCCCCCCCCAGGGACATGTCAGGAGAGTAGCCTTAGGTGTGGTGCCCAGAATGACAGACCTGCTTTACTTTTCTCTGTCACTACAGCCAGCTCTAATCTTGCCTCCTGAGAGCAGGTGCTTCAGAAAGGGCCTTCTGAAGCAGGACCTTCCTCAGAAGCCCAGTGTTGGGACTGGCCCTTTGCTAGTAATTTTTCCAACGCCCCATATTTATTATTGCTGCTGGTGAGCCGAGAAAGTCAGAGGAGGATGGCATCTGTTCACCTGTTGTTGTTCCTTGTGGGGACCTAGGGATTTGGCTTCATTTCCTGGCTCCCTGTTTCCTATCACTTCGCCCCCATTCTCAGTCTGCTCACACATTACCCCAGCTGGCAGGCTCTCATCTGTGCCAAGGTGATCGAACAGCCTCGCACGGCTCTGCTGTGGGGGCATATGAGGTAACGTGCTGTGGATAGAAGCTAGTTTCTGATCCTCAGAGCCAAGCTTCTCAAGCAGAATCACAAAGCCATAAAAGGTTTCAGCAACTTCTGGGTAGATGGGACGACCAGGGTTCAGAAAGGCTCTGATTTGCCCAACGTCACACAGCATATCAGGTGGTATTAGGATTAGAACCCTGGCCTCTAGTCACTTGTTCTCCCTCCCCCATCCATGCTGTCTCTATTAAGTCTGCTGCTTTATTCTTGAATTCCAGACCCTAAAAAGTCAGCCAGTCGCCCTGGGAGTCGGGCCGGGAGTCGGGCTGGGAGTCGAGCCAGCAGCCGACGAGGAAGCGACGCCTCTGACTTTGACCTTTTAGAGACACAGTCTGCTTGTTCAGACACTTCAGAAAGCAGCGCCGCAGGGGGCCAGGGCAACTCCAGGAGAGGGCTAAACAAGCCCTCCAAAATCCCAACCATGTCTAAGAAGACCACCACTGCCTCCCCCAGGACTCCGGGTCCCAAGCGATAACACTGTACAAGCACCCCAAGCCTCTGTCCACCTTGAATCCTGCTCCATACGTTGGGTGTATATTTATTCTGAACGGGAGAAGTTATATTGTTAAAAGTGTAAAAGAATAATTGTGTTATGAAGCTGCCTTATTTTTTTTCTTTTTGTAAGTTACTATTTTCATGTGAATATTTATGTAGATAAAATTTGCCTCCTGGTAACCCTGTAATGGATGGGGCCCAGAAATGAAATATTTGAGAAAAACAAGTGAAAAGGTCAAAATGCAAATGTGTATTTAAAAAACAAAAAGAAGAAAGAAAAGACAAGCCTCTAAATAGGGTTTCTGCGCGGTGCAGGGTTGTAAACCTGCTTTATCTTTTAGGATTATTCCTAAATGCATCTTCTTTATAAACTTGACTTGCTGTCTCAGCAAGAGAAATTATATTAAACAAAAAATAAGAATCCTGCAGTGTTTAAGGAACTCTTTTTTTGTAAATCACAGACACCTCAATTAGCAAGAACTGAGGGGAAGGCTCTTCTAGTTGCTTTGTCCATTGTTTTTAATGTTGTGTGGTTTTAGCTGAGGGGAGGGAACCTCATCTAGGTAACGTTTGCACATGATACAGCAAAAGGAGTTTATTGCAATACTATCTTTGAATACTGTTTCAGTACTGGGTGTTTAAAGGACAAATAGCTGCTAGAATTCAGGGGTAAATGTAACTGTTCAGAAAACGTCAGAACATTGGAGTTTTAAGAGTCCTGGTTTATAACTTCCTATCCAGCCCAGCCACCAATAACTCCTGTGCTCACCAGGACCCAGGCCCTTGGCAGAGGGAGACTCCTTGGTGGCATTGTGAGTTATAGATTTGTTTATCTGCATTCTTTGCTATTTATTTAAATGGTCGATCAACTTCCCACAAACTGAGGAATGAATTCCACGAGCCTATTCTGAAAATGTGGACATAAACACTTACTCGTCCTTTAAAGGAGTTCACCAGCACACTTGTTAACAAGTCCCGTTTGCTTCCGTCTTTTTTTGTGCGTAATAAAATTAACTGACCAAGTGACCATGAAGAGGGGCTGTCTGGGGCTCCTGTTTTTTAGCTGCTCTTCCTCTTCAGCTCCGACCATGTTGCTGTGTGATTATCTCAATTGGTTTTAATTGAGGCAGAAACTAAAGCTCTACCAATGAACTGTTTAAAAACAAGACACACTTTTGTATTAAAATTGCTTGCAGTAACAAACATTTTGTATTTCCTGATTTTTATTCTCAACCATTTACCTTATATATAACATGTTACTCTGGGGTATGATTCTTTTGATGCATTATTCAAACGAGAATATCTTGATGGATAAATTATGGAGCTCATTAATAGATTTTTTCTTGTTTGTTTTATCCTCATTAATTTTATTTAACAAGGGAACAAAGAAATAATCAGGCTATCGTTAACATAAATCTGTAGGGTATCTGCCCCACTTATGTGATTAAGCAAATACCAATATGTAAAAAGATTAGAAATCACAGAGATCCTGGGGTTTGAGAGAATGGGGCCAATTTCCCACAGTGCACTGAAATTTCTGGTTAAATGACAGAATAGAATTTCAGAGGTAGTAGCAAAATTGGTCATCAAATCTAGCTCCTTTATTCTACAGATGGAGAAACTGGAATGGGAAAAAGGAGGAGAAAGTGATTTGCTTGGATCACAGAACGAATAAATGGCAAAGTGGACCTTAAATCTCATCCTTGACTCCCTATTCAAGTCTGGCAGTTTTGTTTGCCCCAGCCCTTAGTTGGCTTTATAATAATTAGAACAGCCAAAAATCAACTAATTCCAACAACAGGCATTAGACTGGGAAATAACTAGAGAACTTGAGAGGGAAGAGGGTTCAAGCTCAGCCGCCTGTATTCTTGATCAGAGGCCATACTCTTGTGATATGGGAAGTTGGTAAGACGGACACATGTTTGCCAAAGCTGTTTGGGGCCAAATATCCAGATTAAAAGAAATGTGCAGGCTGATAGATCCTGAAGGAAGTGTTTATTCTCCGTGGAACTGAGGAACTTTAAGATGCCAGAATTTTGTGTAGTATAGTGGTTTTTGCCCAAATTTGCTTCTCCCCTTAGGTCTCCTGGCTACAGAAGCATGCTGAAAACAGCTTGACCGCCATCTTTTCAGAGTCGGGACCATGGTCACTTGTTTTTCTTACCAAGTCATTCAAATTTTCCTTCAGTCTTTGCAACAAAGCTCAGCTAGTGGTGGAATCTGCAGACAGTATATTTGCATTCAACAAACACCTGTATGCAAAACCATGTGGGAAATAAAGGGATGGCAGGAAAAGGGTTAAAATAAAATTACAGTTCTGTGATACAAGTGCTGAACAAGCAATGCAGATTTAGTGTCTGCTAGGATAGAGCATGAATGCGAGTTCCTGAGGCCTTGAAGGACAATCGCTAGCATTAATGAGTGCTTAGTGTATGCCAGTCACCATGCTAAGTGCTCTAGATGCTTGCTCCTTTAATCCCCATCACTGTCCTACAATTGTGAGCCCCATTTACAGATGAGAAACCGAGCCTGAGAGAGGTTAAGTGACTTGCCCAAGGTCACAGTGTTGCCAGGTGGCTGGGGAAAGCCCTTGTTTGACACCACTTTCTGCAAGAAAGCTTCCCCACCTCAGTTCCCTTGCAGCTCTGGAGTTCTAGGATTCTACGCACACACCGCCGCCTCTGCTCCCTCTTCCCTTCCAGGCACTTTGCCCGCCCCTCTGTCAAAGAACAGCCTTCACTCTGCCTTCGGGAATGACTCAGGTTCACCTGACTGTCACCCCTGTTAGAGTGGGGGCCGCTCGGGCCAGGGAGCTGGCTGGCTTCATCTCTGACTCAGGCCACAGCACAGAGCAGCCCAGGGGTTGTTGCTGAATCGAATCATGGGGTGACGCCCTTTGGAATGGCTAAAACCCAATGTTTAGGTTTATGGGAATGTGAGGCCCATTGTTTAAAGAACACAGCTATCTCCACTTGCCCTAAACTGAGTGAAATGATTTCTGCTGTTACAAGAATCAGCCCAGCACTGGGCTGCTTGCAGTCTAGCTGGGAGCCCGGTGTTGCACGATGCACACCCTGAGAATTACAGGCTAGATCTGAGGCCCCAAATGATGGTGTGGACTCAAGGGGGAGTGCAGAGGAATGCCCAGTGGCACAGAGAAGGACAGTGAAGGGCGCAGGAGATTCAGAGACCCAGACCAAGCCTAACAGTCAAGGACACCCCCTTGACTCTGCTCCCTGCCTCCACATGCAGTCACCAAGCCCTGTGGATTCAGCCTCATAACAGCCTTCCCCTCTGCCCTCCACCCATGGCCACTGTCTCCCTCTCTGCCCTCTCGTTACTGCGACTGTGTCCAACTGTGGCCCTGACTCCAGTCTCTCTCCAGTCCATGGTCCCCTCTGCATCCAGGCTCTGGTCTCGCCCTGGGCACATTCAATGGCTAAGCTGCAGCATGCTTAGCCAGGTTAATTTCCAATTCCAAGCACTGTGGAAATTGACCTGTTGGGTACAAGGCAGACTAGGCAAGGGCTTAAGGCAGCAGCAAATGATTGTTTAGATTTGTTTTGATATTTTTTAGAAGTTTGAAGTGATCATGGGAAAGTGTGAATTTTATTGGACATCATACATTCATTTTGAAGTTTAGTCTTGAAACTACATAGGGGCCCATAACTGCCTGGAGTCCAGAGCCCTCATCCAGCCTCCCTGCAAGGCCCCTTGTAGTCTGTCTCTTGCCAGCCCCTCCAAGCCTCAGCCTCCCCCCCCCCTTTTGGCCCCCCCCCCCCCCCCCCCCCCCCCCCCCCCAGGCTCCACTGAACAGCTCACCTGCATGTGGCCACCTGCCCCAGCCCAGCTCCACTGTTGTGTGACCTCGGGGAAGCCCCTTAACCTCTGTGCGCCTCAGTCTCCGCACCTGTTAACAGAGGGGATTTAAATGGCATCCACTCTATACAATGTGTGTGCATGAAAGCTTGATGCAGAATGTGCCTGGCACACCGTAAGCGTTATTTGTTACCTGCCGTTGTTATGCTCCCTCGAATCTCAGGGCCTTGACACAAGCTGTTTCCTCTACCTGGAACACTTTCCTCCCACTGACCTTCCCTGTCCTCCCAGGCCAATTCCTTCTAGTCTTCCCAGCTCGGTCTAGGTGTCACCGCCTCCCAGCGCAGCGCCTTAACCGTAAGCGAATAGACGCAGTGAGAGCGCGCCTCGGGAAGTGCAGGCTGTGCGGAAGGGCTGGTCCACCGAGGACTTTCCCTGAGGAGCCATCTCTCTGCAGGCCGCTGGGGGCCGTGACAACTTAGACGCGCAAAGGCTCTTCCTGGACGCTGGCGAGGGCCCCAGAGCTCCTGGGACGGCCGGAGGCGGGTGCGCGTCTTCCGCGCCGGGCTGAATCGGCACCGGGTTCCCCGGGGCGCACAGCGAGAGCTGGCGGGGACCGCGCAGCCGCAGGAACAGCTGGGGCGGCCCGCGTGGGCGCAGCCGGGGAGCACGCGGGAGCCAGGTGGGTGGGCGCGCCAGGAGCAGCGACCGAGCAGGTGTCCGGAAAGGAGAAGCCCCCAACAACGGCGCAAGGGGACAGCGGGGAAGGCGCCGAGAGGCCTCGAGGAGCTGCGGTGGCGGGGAACGCGGGCCCGGCTGCTGCTGGCAGAGGAACGCGCCCCACTCTCGGGACATGGCCAGCACCCGCGGGGCCCCTCTACCTATAGACCCGGCTGAGGCGTTTCGGGTTCTTGGGCGACAGTCTGCGCACCAAGGCGGGGCTGCCGGGCCCCTCCGCTGGCCGGGCCGAAACTCGGGATCCCCGCCCAGGCGAGGGCGCCCGGACCCGCCCCGCGGGAGCCAGGTTCCTGATTTCCCCGGACAGCGCTGCTGCCCTGGGGTCCCTAGGCCGAGGCCCCCAGCCTGCAGGACGGCGCGGCCAGCGGCAGGGAGCGGAGCCCAGGACGACCCTGAGGCCCCTGACGGCCGGGCTGCGGACCCCTCGCCCGAAGGGCGCATCGCCCACTAGCGGGTCGCATCTAGAGGTAGCCACCTCCTGCCACACCAACCGCACCCCAGAGCCCCTTCCCGGGGCGTGGGTTCCGCGGCCTTGGCCCCGCCCCTGCGCCCCATTGGTCGGCCCGGAGGGGGCGGCACCCGGCGGCCGCGCGGAGCACAGGGGCGGCGGCCCAGACGGCGGGGCCGCCCGGGAGGAGCTGGGGCATCCGCGCTCCGCGAGCCCGACGGCAGCTCGCCCGCCGCCCCTGCGCTGAGCCGGCCTCGGCGACGCCGGACTCGCCGACAGTCCCGGGTCCCCTCGGCTGGAGCGCGCCAGGTGCGGCGCGGGGGGCGCTCTAGGGCGGCGCTCGCCGTCGGGGCCCGGCCGGGCGGCCGCGGGGCGGATGCGCGCCCGGTGATTGCCGCGGTCCGGCCCGCCATGGCCG
>NC_060271.1:18466586-18490972 GCF_021613505.1 Equus quagga | reverse complement strand
TACGACAGCAGCAACAATGTCATCCTGCGCAAGCACCGCAACATGGTGGTCCGCGCCTGCGGCTGCCACTGAGGGCACCCCGGCCACTCGGTGCCTCCCCCAGCTCAGGCCCCTCTGCAGAGGCGGGAGCCCCTCAAACCCAGCCAGCCCCAGGTGGTCTTCTCCAGGCCCATGCCCCTTCCCCTGGGGTTTGTGGTGCTGTCCCCCAGCCGTGGTGGGGCTGATGCACACAGCAGCCTCAGAAGTGTACTGACTACGTTGTTTGCTGTCAGCACAGAAGTCCGATCTTAGGACCTGTCCTTGGCATCCCTGGCCCTGTGGCCGATCCGGGGGGACTGGAGGAGCACCTGGAGTGTGGTTGCCTGGTTGGGCTTTGCACCACTCACCACAGCATTTGGGTGTGGGCAGCAGGGGTCTGCCCCTCCCCCAGGCAACAGGGGCATTTCCAGGCATAGACACACACATGTACAGGGCACTATTTTGTTCCTACCTGGGCTGGCAGGCAGTTAGCACATTAGAAGAACAAGCTGATGGGTCTCACTCAGGGCTGAAGCTGGTGGGGACATTTTATGGCCGTGTCTTCTGCTGCCCTGGGTCTGTCCTTCTCCCGCCTGGGAAAGAGCTGTGATCCCCAAAGCAAAGAACTTTGGGGCTTCCAGTTCCCTCCACTGTCTCCACGTGGGCCTTAGTGCTGAGACAAGGTTAACTCTTAGCAGGAACAAGGACAATGGCTGCAGTGGGTGGTCCAGGCTAGCAGACACACAGTGCAGATGCCACCACTGACCATGGCCTTGCCTGTGGCCATCAGTAATCAACCTGGGTGCTTTTTCCACTGAAGCTGGACAGGGCCTGAAGACCCTCAGCACACAATTCCAGGCAGCCACCAGCTGTTCAGAGCTGAGATGAATTGGTTTCCCCCTCCGGCCCCACTAGGGAGCAATCGATTCCACCCAGAGCATGTGCCTACGCCGTTGCTGGCCAGGCGCGGGGTGAGGGTGGGCAATGACAGTCCGCCAGAGTCTAAGAGGTAAGAACAGGCTGGTAACCAAAGCCTGCGTCACCCTGTATGCCCAGGAGCCCTGTCCTGTTTCTTGGGACCTGTGAGCCAAAGAAAAGGCTGCTGTCCCCAGGGAGTGACAGGTGGCAATTAGGCTGAGCTGGGTGGGGAGGTTCCCGGAAACCACTGTTCTCCTTGGAGCAGCCGCAGCAGCTGGAGTGTTTATTTGATTTCTGACTCGCTAAGCCTGTAATTTACCTGCTGGCGCAGACAGAGTCCAGCTGCCCGAACCCTGAAATACTGTGTCATTAAAAGCAGACCCTGGGCCCACCCCAGACACAGGCACAGCCCAGCTGAGACTGAGGATGCGCATCTCTGGAATTCACTCCGCAACCCAAGGAGGGTCTGGCAGTGGGGGTGGAGGCTGGGGCCACGCTGCGGGAGAGCAGCCCCTCCACCTGGACCTGGAATGTCAAGAGACCCGTATTCTGGCTGCAACTCAGCCACTGACTTGATGTCTGGACAAGTCCCCTTCCTGACTGAGGCTTGTTTCCCATCTGTGACTTGAGGACACAGGACTCTTTCATCTCCAAAGGTCCCTCCAGCCAGAGAATCTGCCTGCCGTCCTGACCCTCCCCTCCCACAGAGCCAAGACGTGGCCTAAGTGCCCAGCAGCCGTAGGACATGAAACCTGTCATTTCAGGGCCTCTTTAACAGCTTTCTCCTCCCAACATCAAGAGCGGCAGAGGCTTGGAAACTTCTGACAAGTGTGTTTGGTCTTTCGAAGCCTAGCACGTGAGCTGGCATGGTTTGGGGGCACCAGGAAGTTTGTGAAATGAGTATTCTGAAGGTACAGACTGCTTGCCGGTCGACGTGCAGACCAGGAACACGAGGGTCGTAAGGCGACTCCCTTTTGGTGCAGAAAAGCTGAAAGTACAGTGGTCACGGCCTTCCTGACAGACTTCCAGCACATTCAGCCATCCAGGTGGCCAGCAAATGAAATCAAGCAGCAAAAGCCTCAGAGAAGGGAGATAATAATGGAGATAAATAAGCCGACGAGGTGGCAGTGTGCAGTTTCCAAAGCCATCTTGTGTATCTGGTTGCCCCTGGCAGCCCAGGTTACATTCAAGGCTGCACATTAGCAGCAGAAATAAGGGTGACCAACTCAGGCCGACCAACAGCAAAGTAAACGCTGACAGGTGAGGACACAAAGGAACAGCTGAGCCTGGGGCCATTCAGGGTGGGGCAAAGTGCTCAGCAGGCCTCACCCCCCAGCGCGCATCTCCACTATCGCAGCGCAGTCCTGGCCCTGATGCCAGCTCATCAGGCAGAGCCCCATTCTTTAGTGTCTCTATGCAGGGAAGTGGGTAACATGCTCCCAGAAATTCCCTACAATTTCACAGGAAAGTAGGCTGTGAACAGGACAGTGGGTTTGGAGCCAGGAGACCTGCTGCCATCAAATCCTGGCTCTGCCTCTTGTTAATCTGACCAAATTGCATAACCTCTGAGCCCGCTCCTTCCTCTGCAGAATAGGAGTGGTTCTGCCCTTGCAAGGCCATCATGGAGATGTCTGTCCACAGAGCACTCAGCACCGTGTCTGCACAGGTGCTGAATGAATGGCATCTATCAGTAGTCTCATTTTAAAAGAATTTGCAAATTTGGGCCTCCCCTGTGTGCCTTCCTATTAAAACCCACTCCTCCCATAATGGGTCTAGGAGGCGCTGCTGTATTTACTTGAAAGCTGTGCTCTTCCTAAAAAAATCTAAACTTGGGATCTCTGGGGATGAGGTGTGGACTTGCACTCTCCCCTGCCTGCGGAAGGAGTCCCAGCTGGCAGTGACCCACAGTGACAGGGGCCACTGCTGAGGACGAGGCAGCGTGGTCCCCACCGCCCCCCTCGGTCCTGCCAGCGAGTGCTGCGCCCACCGCAGCCTCACAGGAAGTGGATGGGGCCTTTCTGGGGTTTCTCTTCTTACTAGGAAGCCTTGAGCAAGCATTTGGCCAAAATATTACATGTGCCGGGGAAATTTTTGAAAATAAAAAGAATACAAACACACATAAAGCCACCATATAGACATAACCATTGTTAATAATTCCTTCCAGTCTTTTTTCCTTGGCACATATATATTTGTCTTTATATATAAATATGAATATTTTACACAAAGTTAGGGTCACACTCTGTGCACTGCTTGGTGATCTGATTTATTCAATCTATGATCTATTTTTAAAATTTGTTATTAAATATTCTTTGAAAACATAATTTGTAGTAGCATTTCATCCCTTGACTTCTGCCTTAGATTTGTCACTTACAAACCAGGTCTCACCATTCCTTCCCCAGAGGGCAGGTGTGGGGCCCCCATGACCCACCACCTCGAGCCACCGCCCCCCTCGCCCCCCAGCAGCAGGAAGCCAGGCAGCCAGGTACTCAGGTCAAAGACATAACACCTGTGTGGTCACTGGGCTGGCCATTAGTCTGGAATCCCTGGACCAGGCACCTCACCTCTGTGGCTCAGGTCACCACCCGTACAAGGGTCATGGGTGGACCCAGTGGGGTAACTTCTGGGGAAGCGCCTGCACAGTGCAGGGCAAGCAATCACTGTCTGATGGTTCTCGCCCACTGGCCTCCTGGCCAGTCGACTGGTCCCACCTTCTCAGTGCAACCAGGGAAGCACAGTAAGTGACAAGGTCCCCCACAACCTCACCCCGTTTCACAGGGCTGTGTGACCAGTCATCCCTCCTGGGGCCTCGGGCCAGCCTGCTCCTCCTTTCCACATCATCTCCAGAGCCAGCCATGCTGAGTACCTCACACACATCCTCTTCCCTCCTGCATGTCACACCAGCCCTAAGTGGCTGGCATACTCCTGGCCTCACTCCTGCTCATCCTGACAGCCAGGACTGACCACCAATGAGAAGGACACCTAGGTTAGGATCGAGGTCCCTCCTGGGAACACTGCAGGCAGTGGGTTCCAGGAGCAGACCCCAGCCAATGGAAAGGGGAGAAGCCCCACCTGAAGACAGAGACACAGGCTGTCAGAGAAGGGCTAGCATCCATCCCTTGACAGGAGCTGGCCTGGGTCACTGGGGCCACAGGCCAGCAGGCTTCTCCCCTCCCTGCCAGGATCAATCTGGCAATCAATCTCAACCCAGAACCAGCCCAGCCCAGCCCAGCAGTTTCTGAATGTTGACACTTGATCCAGACAGAGCAGCGCTGGAGGAGGTCTCTGGTGATGGATGGGGCTCAGCCTCAGCCCATGGGAGATGCCATGAGGTGGCCTGCCTAGCCAGACACTGGTGCAGGGCAAGAGGCCAGCCTAGCACAAGCTACAAACTGTGGCACCAGAGTTCGATTTCCAGGTGAGACCGGGGCAGGGAGGGGAGGTAGGAACCACCTCTGGCTTATTTCTTGTCTCCCCAGCACCAAGCACGGTGCCTGGGAAAAGAAGGGCTCTGCAGTCGTACACTCACTCAATGAATGAGCAATGAGGGAATGGGCCCTGAGACTGAGTCCAGTACCTTCTGCTCAAGACCAGCAGGCCTGAGGGCAGGGATGGAGCCTGGCTAACCCAACTCACCTGCCCAGTAGCGGGAGAGAGCAAAGAGAGGCATTTCTGCACCAGCGCTGACCTCTGCTGCCCTGCCCTCAGGGCCAGCCTGGGGAGGTGCTCGGGTCTGTCACGGCAGCACAGCCCAGTCACAACTGTAACCTCTGAAAACACCTGGGAGCTGGCTGCAGGCAGCAGAACAAGAACTAGGATTTATTTCACCAGAAGGAGTGTCCAGGAGCCACACTCGAGGGCCCAGGAGATGCCCTGGCACAGAGGCCACAGAAAGGCCATGCACGGCCGTCCACAGTGGGGAGGGCAGTGCCTGTGCCAGCTCCAGGCCCACGGCCACACTTGGGCAAGAGCCCAGAGTGAGCCCAGGCCGTGCCCGCAGAGGAGCTGCCCACGCTGGCCCGAGGAAGGGCCCTGGCACAAAGCCCTGCTTGCTGCAAACGGGACACCCTCAGGTGCTGGCTCCCTGGGGCTGACTCTCCTGGATACGCAGGGGCAGCACAGAGACAGCGCCCGTCACACATACTCCCCACAGTCGGCGATGATCACCTTCTGCTTGGGCTTCCCGTCCTTGCTGCCCTGGGCCTTTGCGGTTGGAACAGAAGAAGAGAAATCAGGGGATGGAAGGTGGAGAGGAAGGAGCAGCTCGGGGACACCCACCCGACCTCCGCCCCCAGCCTGAACAGAAGTAATGGGGCCCCTCTCCCAGGCCACAGAGTGCCCTCGCTGGCTCTCCCGCAGGGCTGCACACCAAAGGCCAGGGCTGCCACCCACCTCAATCTGCCGCAAGACGTCCAGGCCTTCCGTGACCTCCCCAAACACCACGTGCTTGCCATCCAGCCAATCCGTCTTGTCACACGTCAGGAAGAACTGGGAGCCGTTGGTGTTTGGGCCGGAGTTGGCCATGGAGAGCAGGCCTGCGGGAGAGAATGAGCGTGTTGGCTCCCTCCACCCTGGCTCCCTCAGCCAGGCAGGCTCAGACTCGGACATACAGACCATGCGAATGTCTTGTCTTCTGCTCCTTTGATGGTCAATGAAATGGTGAACAGGATTGTTTCAAACATTTTATATGGTTTGTCCTTTCATTCACTCATTCAACAAATACTTATTGTCTATATGGTACCCAGTTCTCTGTTGAGCCCTGGGGACACTGGTCCCAGCCATGGTGGAGCTTGGGCTCTAGTGGAAAAGAGTCTCTCAAATTCAAGGCTGGTTTAACATCCTAAAACCAATCAATGTAATATACTATAGACTAAAGGACAAAAACCACATAATCATCTCAATAGATATGGAAAAGGCATTTACAAAGTCCAACACCTTTTCGTGATGAAAACACTCAACAACTAGGATAGGAGGGAACTTTAGCTGATAAAGGACACCTAGGAAAACCACACGGTGCTCTCCCTGTAAGATCAGGAAGAAGACAACGGGGTCTGCCCTCCCCACTTCTAGTCGACGTCATACTAGAGGTTCTAGCCATAGCAGTTAGGCAAAAGAGGAAACAAAAACCATCAAGTTAGAAAGGAAAATGTAGGGGCCAGCCTGGTGGCGCAGCGGTTAAGTGTGCACGTTCCACTTCAGCAGGCTGGAGTTCAGATGCCGGGTGCAGACATGGCACCAACTGGCAAGCCACGCTGTGGTAGGCATCCCACATATAAGTAGAGGAAGATGGGCATGGATGTTAGCTCAGGGCCAGTCTTCCTTAGCAAAAAGAGGAGGACTGGCAGCAGATGTTAGCTCAGGGCTGATCTTCAAAAAAAAAAAAAAAAAAAGAAAAAAGAAAGGAAAATATAGAGCTATCTCTATTTGCAGATGATACGATCTTAAATATAGAAAATCCTAAGGAATACACTACAAAACTATTAGAACTAAAAAACAAGTTCAGCAAGGTTGCAGGATACAAGATCAAATACACAAAAATCAACTCTATTTCTATACGCTAGCAATGAACACTCTTAAAATGAAATCAAGAAGACAATTTCATTTATAGTAGCAACAAAAAGAATAAGATACGTACTTAGGAATAAATTCAAAAGAAGTATAAAACTTACACGTTTATAACTATAAAACGTTATTGAAAGAAATTAAAGACAACCTAAACAAATGGAAAGACATCCTCTATTCATGGACTTAGAGACTTAATATCACTAAAATGGCAACAGTTCCCAAACTGATCTAGAGATTGGGTGCAATCTCTATCAAAACCTCAGCCAGCCTTTTTGCAGAAATTGACAAGCTTATCCCAAAATTCACACGGAAATGCTAGAGACTCAGAATAGCTACACAATCTTGAAAAAGAACAAATTGGAGGACTCATCCTTCTCAAATTCAAAATTTACTATGGAGCTACAGAATACAAGACAGTGTTGGAACTGGCAAAGGACAGATACACAGATCAATGAAATAGAATAGAAAGTCCAGAAACAAACCCTTACTCTTATGGTCAATTGATTTTCAACAAGGATGCCAAGACAATTAAACAGGAAAAGAGTAGCCTTTTCAACATACAGGGCTAGGACAACTGGATATCCACAAAAGAATGAAATTGGACCCCTTCTCTCACGCTACATACAAAAATTAACTCAAGATGGACCTAAGACCTAAACGTAAAAGCTGAAGCCATAAAACTCTTAGAAAAAAATATAGGAGTAAATCTTCATAACCTTAAGTTAGACAAAACCTTCTTAAATACAACAACAAAAGTACCGAGGCAAAAGAAAAAAGAAGGAAATTGGACTTCATCAAAAGGAAAACTTTTGTGCTTCAAAGGACATCATAGAGAAAGTGAAAAGACAACCCACAGAATGAAAGAAAATATCTGCAGACCAAATATCTCATAAGGGACCTATATCTAGAATATTTAAAGAATTCTTAAAATTCAATAATAAAAAGACAAGCCAATTAAAAAATGGGTAAAGAATCTGAATAGACATTTTCCCAAAGATATACAAATGGCCAATAAGCACATGAAAAGATGCTCAACATCATTAGTCATCAGGGAAATGCAAATCAAAACCCACAGTGAGGGGCTGGCCCCGTGGCCGAGTGGTTAAGTCTGTGCGCTCCGCTGCAGGCGGCCCAGTGTTTTGTTGGTTCGAATCCTGGGCACGGACATGGCACTGCTCATTAAACCACGCTGAGGCAGCATCCCACATGCTACAACTAGAAGGACCCACAACGAAGAATATACAACTATGTACTGGGGGGCTTTGGGGAGAAAAAGGAAAAAATAAAATCTTAAAAAAAAAAAAAAACCCACAATGAGATACTACTTCACATCACTATAATAAAAAAGACAGATAATAAGTATTGGCAAAGATGCAGAAAAACTGGAACTTTCATAGATTGCTGAGGGAAATGCAAAATGGTGCAGCCACTTTGGAAAACAGTCTGGCAGTTTCTCAAAATATTAAAAATAAGGCCAGCCCTGCAGCCGAGTGGTTAAGTTTGCACGCTCTGCTTCGGCAGCCCAGAGTTTCCCTGATCGGATCCTGGGCACGGACATGGCACCACTCATCAAGCCACACTGAGGCGGTGTCCCACATGCCATGACTAGAAGGACCCACAACTAAAAATACACAACTATGTACTGGGGGACTTTGGGGGAAAAAAGTAAAAATAAAATCTTTAAAAAAAATTAAAAATAGAGTTATCATATGCCCAAACAATTCCAATTCTAGGTATACACCCAAGAGAAATGAAAATATATGTTCACACAAAAACTTGTGCATGAATGGTCATAGCAGCATTATTCATAATAGCCAAAAACTAGAAACAACCCAAATGTCCATCAACATATGAATGGATAAACAAATTGTGGTGTTTCCATTCAGTGGAATATTAATTGGCAATAAAAAAGAATTAAGTACTGATACATGCTGTATCATAGATGAAACGTTTTAAAACACTATGCTAAGTGAAAGAAGCCAGTCACAAAAGCCTACAATGTTGTATGATTCTATTTATATGAAACGTCTGGAATAGGCAAAGACAGAAAGTAAATTTGCCTTTGCCTAGGGCTGGGAGATGAGGGGTTGGGGAGTCGCTGCTAAAAGTTGTGGGGTTTCTTTTTGGGGTGATGAAAATGTTCTAAGATTATCTGTGGTCATGGCTGCATAACTGTGAATACATTAAAAACTACTGAAATGTATATTTTAAATAGGTGAACTGAATGGTATGTGAATTGTATCCCAATAAAGCTGTTAAAAAGAATAATAATTACACTACAAAATAGCAAAGCCTAGTGGCACAGACATTTATTCAGCACATGGGAGCATAAGAGACAGTCACCTAAGACAGACAGACAGACCCACAGACACAATGGTGACAGCAGTCACCAAGGCTTTCTAGACATCTGAGTTTAGTCTAAAAGGCCCAGGTTTGGCAGAGTTAACGGGGCACAAGGAGCCACAGCCCCCTGTGACAAGGAGAAAGCCCAGTCTTCCTGGCTGGGCATCTAGATCGTGCGCTCCCTTCGGATGGGGACCGTCTCTTTCCATTCTCAATGCCATAGTCCATCAGAGTGCCTGACACATAACAGATCTGACCTGTGAATATGTTTGAAATATTTAAATATTCAGCTATTTATTGTGTGTTTACTATGAGCCAATGCTGTTACAGAATACAATGGTACAATGGTGAACAAGAAAAACTGAGTCCTACCCTCAGGAGGCTGACATTCTCAAAAGGGAGACAAAAAATTAATAAATAGAAGAATAAATTTATAACACAGTTTTAGGTATTAAGTAAAGTTAGAAAAATAAAGCTGACTAAAAAGAAGAGTGAGATGATAGGAATGCCCCTAATTTTAGAGAGGGCAGCCCTCTCAGTTGAAGTGACACGTGCGACACTGAAGGAAGTGAGGGTGAGCCCTGTGTGTGCTGGAGGGAGGACGCTCCAGAGAGGCAGCGGCATTTGCTGAGGCCCCAGTGGGAAGTCAGCTCCGGTGCCTGAGGAACAGCCAGGGTGTGGAGGGCAGGAGGAGGGCAGGAGCAGCACATTCCGTGCTGGGGGGAGGTGTGAAGCCCCAGGCCTGTCGGTCCGGCTCTGCAGGCCTGGATGCGATCCACCATGTGGCCACAGGGGGGCTATTAGCAGGAGAATCATGTGATCGGATTTATGCTTTAAAGTGATTGCTCTGTCTACCTCTCAAAGATCAGACTATGTGGGGGAAGAGGCAAAAGCAGAAACAAGGAGGTGGGCTTGGAGCACCCTGATGGTGGAGGACGGGTGAAGAGCGGCTCGACCAGGAGGGGATTTGAGAGACAGATGACCTGATGCACGGGTGACAGAGGAGAGGGGATGAGGACGGGTCCTAAGTTTCTGACCAAGCGGCCAGGTGGCTGGTGGTGTCACTGACCGCCACAGGGAAGGGGGGAGGGAGAATGTGGGGGAGAAGAGGAAGAGATGTTCAGGTTTGTGACGTTCCAGACACCCGTGGGATGCCCACGGGAGGACGACAGGGAGAAATGGCATGCAGACCTACATGTGGGCAGGATCAGTTCAGGAGATAGGACTGAAAGCCCTGGACGGGACGGGATTCTAACCAGGGTAATGCTGCCCCCTCGAGGCTATTTGGAAACTTAAGGTACACTTTAGGTTGTCAGCAATCCTGGGGGTGCTGTGGGCATTAGCAGGAAGGGAGCAGGGAACTCTAGATGTCCTGCAATGTCCCCCAGTGCAGAAGTATTCTAAATCCTCTGAGACGCTATGCCCTGACAAACATTCATGCAGATGAGGAAAATCTGTTTATAATGATCTGACCCTAGAACCTAACTCCATTTTACATATAAATCCAAAGACTTATGTTTTCGCATTGAATTTTTCCAGAAATACACCCACCATGTAAACTGAAGGAACATTTAATTTCTTTCTGTTCAGAATTTTACCAAGAGGTTTTCACTGTTTCAGAAAATCATGTAAAGGTTTACGGGGGTTCCTATTCTTATAACTTTTCTGTACACTTGAAACTATATAAAATAAAAAGTTACAAAAACAATAACAACTGTAGCAGCAGAACCAGGCTGCCATGCCTCTTCCTCTCAAAAGGAGGTAAAAAGGAACTAAATAAGACAAAATAAAAAACAAAGAAACCTTCACAAGCCTAAAGCTCCAGCCAGGCGGAGCGCCTCTCCTCTGCCCCAAGTCTCCCCCAGACCCCGAGCCCTCAGCCAGAGCCGCAGCCGTCACTCTGCCCTGCACACCATCCTGCCCCAGCCCGGCCCCACGCGCTACCACCCGCCCCCGGTCCCACCTGGCCCCGTGTGTTTGAGGATGAAGTTTTCGTCATCAAACTTCTTCCCGTAGATGGACTTGCCACCGGTGCCGTTGTGGTTCGTGAAGTCGCCGCCCTGGCACATGAACTGGGGGATGATGCGGTGGAAGCTGCTGCCCTTGAAGCCAAAGCCCTTCTCGTGGGTGCACAGGCACCGGAAGTTCTCTGCGGTCCACAAGGAAAACGCGCTGAGGTTAAAAATATCTAACTTGATAGTTAAAACTCTAGCTCTCAGAATCTAAAAAAGTACATATAATGTTTATTTCAATTGAACCTTTAAGTGTAGTTACTGGATAGACCCAGATAGACTGAAGAGAACAGAGAGTAGAGAAGCAGACCCAGGTACATATGGACATTCGGTACTTCACAGAAGTTGGCATCTTAACACCACTGGGGCAAAGATGGATGTTTTACAAAATGATGTTGGGACAACTAAATAAACATTTGAAAAAAGGTGAAAATTGGATCCACATCTCACCTCGCTGCAAGAATAAACTTCAAATGGATCAGATATCTAAATGTAAAGAAAAAAAATTACAACTACTAGAGGACAACGTGGGTTGGATTCTTCTAAGAAACCCTAAAACTGAACACAAACAGAAACAAATGAACTTGAGTTAAATGGATAACTTAACCTTGCAGAAGGTAAACAAAGGGAATCCAAGAACTTTTGAACACGGTATTCGGATTCTTTACAGACTAAAGAAAAAGAACTGCAAAG
Source organism: Equus quagga (assembly GCF_021613505.1). Classification (NCBI taxonomy): domain Eukaryota; kingdom Metazoa; phylum Chordata; class Mammalia; order Perissodactyla; family Equidae; genus Equus; species Equus quagga. The sequence continues at coordinate 18,479,426 of NC_060271.1, read as the reverse complement.
AAATTGCTTGTCAGTAGTGGTATGATTGTAGCAATTCTGAAACTATTCTGTATTGGAGGATTCAGCAAATAAATGAATATATTTATGTTATTGGGATCCAAGGCTCTTATTGTGGGAGAAAGGGGATACAAATATGGCAAGAAAGAACCCTGGAGGATTAGATTGAAATTAAGAGTATTGGTGTGAACTCAGGATTTAAAAATACACACACACACACGTATACAGACAGATGCACACACTTCTTAGCCACACGCTGAAAGGGCCTGGAATCGGTGGCATCCTGGGAACAGTGTACATACTCAGGATCCAGATCTTGATTTCTAATTATTATTTCCTACTAAAAGGAACAGGAGCTTCGTAGAGAGATGGCTAATTCCAGGGTCAGAGCAAAGAGAATACAAGATAAGCCTGGATCATCTTATTGTAGCAGAAAGTAAAGAAGTGCTCAAAAAATGATGGTGAATGTCAAATGGATACAGGAGCAAGCTTGAGGGGGCTCCCTATAGCCACACTACGACCATCTGAGCTACTGACGAGTGAGTGACTAGAGTGGAGAGTAACACACTGAACGCAAAGACTCATGAGTCCACACTAACACACCAACTACTAACATAACAAAGAAAGAAAGGGGTGCGAGGAAGAAAATGCTCTTACTTATAGCAGAATGCTAACTACAATAAACATAGAAATGCTAATTTTTCTAAATGTAGAGGGAATAATAGTTAGAAAATTACTATCACAGTAATAATTGATTTAGGCTAGAATCAAAAAAAGGGTACTTTTCACCGCCTGGAAAGTCTCACAGTGCCTCCCCACAAATCACTTATCAAATCCAAAGGGGAGAAAAGGCACCTTCTGAGGGGGAAAAACCGGCAGACACAACCTTAACCAAGTGACCCTCCCCAGTAATGGAAAAACCAATGTTAGTGACACATGGAGACAGGTCACTTTTGTAGTCTTCCAAAGTAGGCCCCAAATAACCTGAATCTAATCATGAGGAAACAATCAAACTCAAATAAGGAACATTCTATAAAACAACTGGCCTGGAGTCTTAAAAAATGGCAATGTCATAAAAGACAAGGGCTGAGGAACAGTTCCAGATTAAAGGAGATTAACCTGATATGACAACTAAACACAATGCATGACTCTGGATTTGGGGGAGAAGGTTGCTATGAAGGACAGTAGTGGCACAATTAACAGAATCTGATTACAGGTTATGTATTAGATTGTATCAGTGTTCAACTCCCTGAATTGATCATTGTACCATGATCATATAAGATGATACCCCTGCTCTTAGGAGACACATGCTGAAGCACTTAGGGGTGACAGGTAACAGTCACTGCACCTTACTTTCAAATGACAGAGCAAGTAATCATCATATACATATTTAGATAGAGAGCAAATATTAATGACGAGTGAATATACATGAAGGGTATATGACTATTTATTACACTCATGCAACTTTTCTATAGGCTTGGCATTTTTTCAAATGTCAACCATTCGAAAACAGTTTCCGGCATGGCACTGGGCTCTGGTAGAGAGAGAATACCTAACTATGTAACATCGAGTGACCATGTAGCCAGAATGTCCACTGTGAGCTGGATTTGGTTGTGCCCACCAAGTCATAAGGATTGGCAGGCCCAGCAGCAATCTGCTGTACGAGAGAAATGCTGCATTAAGGATCAGGCACAAGCATGGCCAGAGGGCACAAACAAGCTGGATGGGCAGGTGACCAGACACCGCACGTCACCCACCACTGTTGTACCCACACCTCTCCTTCAGTTCCCACCTACAGCCATATGGAGGGCCCTAGGACGAGGTGACACAGGAAGAGAAAGGATGGGCCTGGTTCACTGACGGGCTGGCTCGGTACACGGGGACAAGGCGAAAGTGGACTGCTGCTGCATGACAGCCCTATTCAAGGGTGGCCCCAAAACACAGTAATGCGGGGAAACCCTCTCAAAGGGCAGAGCTACAGGCCACAACCTGGTTATCCACTTTGCATGGAAAGAAAAGGGGCCCAAGTAAGAATATATACAAACTCAAGGGAAGTGACAAATGGCCTGGATAGTAGACCAGGAATCTGGAAGAAAACAGACTGGAAGACTAGAGACAAGAAGGGATGGGGAAGAGGCATGTGGATGGAACTGTGTGAGTGGGCACAAAGTCTGAACATCTTTGAGGTTAATGTCCACCAGACAACAGCCACCACAGAGGAGACGTTAAACAACCAGGTAAACAGAAAGACTCAGCGAGCTGACATCAGCCAGCCTCTCTCATTGGCCATAGTGCTGGCCCAATGGGTGCAAGAACAAAGTAGTCACGATGAAGGAAACGGAGGCAATACATGAGACCAAAAATACTGGCTTCACTCACCAAGGCTGATCCAGCTGCTACTGCTACCAAAGGTCCAAACTACTGATGATTGAGACCAATGTTGAGTGCCCCCATCCTTCAGGACCAGCCAGGCACTTCTACCCTGGAGGGGCAATAATTCACCTTGACAAGCATCAGCAAATATTCTGAATATGGGTTTGCTTTTATTGTCTACAGGGGTTCAGCCGACACCACCATCCAAGTGCTTACACAGTGTCTGATCAAATAACATAGGAAACTGCATCAAACCAAAGGACACACTTTACAGGAAAGGAGGTGCAGCAGTGAGCACACAAACTTCAACCCGCTGTTCCCATCACATACCACACCATTCAGAACTGACTGACAGACGGAAGGCCTTAAGGTGCAACTGAGACGCCAATTTAGAAATGATACCCTGTGAGGGCAGCCCCGTATACGCTCTAAATCAGTGATCCTTACAGAGTGCTGTGTCCGTGGGGGTCCAGGAACCAAGATGTAGAAGTTGGAATGGCCCTGCTTACCATCACTCCTACTTTCCATCCCTGAAACTCAAGGATCTGTGGGTCTAGAGGTCCTGGCTCCCAGAAAGTACACTTTCACCAGTGGAGACCACCAGCATCCTATTAAACTTTAAGCCACGCTGCTGCTTGATCACCTCAGCCTCCTTGTGCCAGAAGACAAGCAGGTAAGAAAAGGAGTCATCATCTTGGTGGGATGCTTGACCCTGGTCATCAGGAGGCTGGTATGCTGTTACACAGTAGGCTGATCTGAATGTTTGGCACCCAGGGGATCCACTGGGACATCTCTTGTATTCCCCTGCCCAATTCTGATGGGCAGCCATGGCCTGGGAAGGGCACAATGACAAGGAGCTCAAATCCCCTTGGTTAAAAGTCAAGGTCACCTCAACAACTAAGCCATTAGACTAGCAGAGGAGCCAGATGAGGGTGAGAGGAACCTAAAATGGTGGTAGAAGAGAGAGACGATGAGTATCATTTGTGATTCTGGGACCAACAGCACAAGGGGACTACAGTTCATTCTACTAACTTTCCTCACTACTCATGGGAATCCGCCAGAATTCATGACGGGTCCATGTGAGGGTACAAAGGCCTGGCACCCTGGTCTCAATTCAGAACTGGATATTCTGAAGGGATATCCAAGCTCCAAAACTCCCCCTGGGATCAGCCGAGGTCTCTGTGCCACTGCACTGCAGTTCAAGTCCCCTCTCCCCACCTGCTCCCCTCGTCCCCTCACGAGTTCTTCCTGAGATGACTCCCTGATAAACTTCCTGCGCGCCAATCTCCATGAGTCTGTTTCCCAAAAAACTGACCTAAAACAGCCAAAAACTGAAAAAAATCAAGTAGCAGTAACGTAAATAAATTTTTCAGAGCTAAAAGCCAATTTTGGCAATAAAAACCAAAATAATCACCCTTTAGAAGAAATTAAAAGAACCTTGCCTCTGGCAGGGCAGAAAAATTACGATGTTGGGAGAGCAGAAGAACGTCATGGTATCTCCACTGGCAGAGATCTCTTTAAGCAAGTGATCAAAGTTAACATCACAAATACGGAACTGACATTACGTGCTTCCTTATAGGACGCACTAACAAGGAAACAACATTCTTCTGTGGCATTCCTGCCAAAACACAACCTAAATCTAATCATGAAGACGGACCAGGCAAAGACAAGCGGAGAAACAATCTTAAACACAACTGGCTTGTCCTCTTTCAAGGACGTCAGGATCAAGAATGACAATGAAAGACTGAGAGACTACAGAGACTAGACAACTAAATATGATATGTGAATCCTTGACAGGCAAGAAAAATCGCTAAAATTACTATAAAGACTAATATTGGGCTAAGTGGTGAAATTTGCATACGGCCTGAAGGTTAGTTATAGTGTTGTATTAATGTTAAATTCCCTGATTTTGATGGTTTTACTGTGATTATGTAAGGGAATATTCTTGTTCTTAGGAAATATATATTGAAGTATTTAGGAGTCAAGGGGCATGATGTTTTCAACTTCCTCTCTATAGAGGGAAAATATATATATATTATATATTTTATATATATATTATATATATTATATATATATATATAATGTGTATATATAAATAAAATGATAAAGTATAGAGGGTAAAAAGTACATTAATTAATGGATAAAGGACATATGAGTAAATACCAATGTACATAAAAGTTCATATTCTTGTACTATTCTTACAGAATTCTTATTCAATATGTCTGTAAGTTTGAAAATATATCAAAACAAAACTATCAAAAAATACAATAAAACCAAACCAGAGGGTAATTAAAACAATTTATAACTTTCAAGTGCTTACTCTTTCTAATGGTACTAAACCTTTACAGTTTCAAAAACGCCCGCTCTGTCTCATTTGTTATTAGATGCTGGGATCCAAAATGCCTCAGATGGACTCAGGTAGAAAGAGAGTCAAGGGCCCAAGACTCGAGGCAGCCTCTTCCCAGCCTGCTCAGCCACCAGCTTCCTGGCCATCCTGACGGGAGCCCTGCTCACCTGCTGTCATGGGAACGACGTCTGAACGCAGGAGCATCTGGATGCGGCCGGCTGGCTTGTTCCCAATCTTGATGTCCATGTACACCTGAGGGTTTGACCGGGCCTTTTTTGCAGCAGGCTCTCCCTGGGCACAGAAGAAATCGCCAGGTTAGAGAGAACTCCCCAACTCCCCGAGCAGGAGAGCGAGTATTCTTCTGAATATACGCCCAGAACCCAGCTGCAGCGAGCAGGCTGCAGCAAGGTGCTCACAGGGAAGGCCTTGGGACCCAACGGGGCCACAGAAGGCAGGGGCGACAGCCACAGCACCCAGCTGGATGTCTAGTGACAGGACATCTCAGCACTATCTACTCAAGCCCCACCCTGCAGGCACATGTTATCTCGTCACACTGGCCCGCAGAGAGGTCACCATGCTTCACCCTGCCCTGCACTCACAGAACACTTCCCTGGCCCACAATACCCAACTCTCAATATCTGCAAACCTCAGTTCAAGCCCACCCACCTTACTCCAGCTAAAGTGACCCATAACCTTCTCCCTCTATGCCTAACCCTACATATTCATAGACTGGCAGCAATGGAAGCAAGGAGGGCAGCCCTCTGGCCTGGGCCCAAGTGCTCAGAAGACAATGGAGGAGGTTGGGCCTTGCTTTGTGCTCCAACTGGACAAGGCTGACTAGACGATAAATAAAACAGTCAATACAAACCCTCCCATTTGTTTGTCAGAGGAAACTCTATTGTCTCTGACCTCTTTGTAGTGTGGATTAGTGGGTCATTGTATAGGTACTGAGCTATCAAGCCAAGGAAGGGGTTATTAAATAAACAGATATGGCTCCTGCCCTTGAGGAATCTCAGACATCCTCTCATTCAACGGCAACACAAATACCCGAGCACACACACGATACTTCTCACCTAGAGCCCTACAGGACGAGAGACCCAACGCTTGTCCATTCAACTCCCCCAAGCCACCCACATCAGAAGGGCCCTGGGTGGAAAGCGCCAGCCTCCCCTCTGGAAGCCCAGCCTTCAATCTCACCTCCTGGGTTTCCACTTTGGGAGGCTCTGACCCTTCTTCCTCTTTATTCTCTTCAAGAGTCTTCCCAGAAAACTTCCTCAACCAGTCATCATCTGACCAAACTGCAGGGAAAGAATCAAACAAACGTGAAGAAACTCAAGCTATCAGCCAACTGCTAATTAGCTATGTCCAGTTCTTCGCTGCTTGAGTCAGCAAAGTGGACACACTATGTGGCTCTCATGCAGGCAAAAGTCACCTCTTAGGAACTCCCAGGGCAAGGAAAGTTGTCACTGGGAGATGTCAAGACTTCACGTCTAGCTCTTAGCAGAAGTGGAGGAGAATAAGGAGGGACTAAGCCGGGCCAAAAGGGAAGTCCCAGCCCCTGTCAAGGCTGCAAGGGCAGTCTATGTCTACCTGCCAAAGCAAGACTTCCACAAGGACGATGCCTCCAGCTCTGCAGAGAATCTCAAACCCTTTATTTCCACGGAGGTGCTGCATTCTCTTCTCCACTATAAACCACTCTACTCGTGTACATACTACCACCACAGACAGGAATAAAAATGCAACAGAGGTCAAAGCCAAAGAATGATGGGGAATCCACAGTTGCCCCCACTCACCTGGTCTGGAAGAGCCTTCCTTAATTCTCATTGGTTTGGCCAAATTGACACGAATTGTCCGCCCAAAGAGTTCAGATTCATTCTGAAAAGATTGCAATACAATCAGCTGCTTAAAACTTTTTAGGATCAAAGAATACCTGACAGCTTTCCACTGACATCTACGAAGTCTGAGACTTGCTAATGATTATTCTAAGTGGCAAGCCTGCACCCTGAAGGCAAGCCAAGCGTGAGGCTAACCACAAAAAGGCCCTAAGCCACCACACACTTCCTTTCTCTCCATACCGACAGACAAGAAGGTCTGTGCTGCCATGATCTTTGGATTTGAGTCCAGAACTCTGAAATTATAAGGGTAAACGCAGTCACCAAGTACCTGAGTCTATCGTGAAAAGCCAAGATCAGCACTGAATTGGAGAAAAATGCTACTGCTGACTGTTGAGGGATACGTTTGATGAAAGAGTAATAGAGAACATAGAATGAAAGGTAGGAATATTGTATTATCCAAGAATAACCGATACTAGGAAAAGGTAAGTAGACAGACCTTTATAAAGGTTTGTTTTGGGCCTTTTGACAACAACTAAAAAAATGCATGAAAAAGGATTCCTTAATTAAGGAAGATTTAGGTTATAATTACAGCTATGCCCTTGCTCTTAGAAACAAAGATGAATAAGATACTAGTCTTTTTTCCAGCAATTAAAAAAAATTGAACGATAGCATGAAACAACATCCTTATTTCATATTTAGTCATGAAGACTGATCATAAAGATTTTTTAAAAAGGGCAAAAACGTTTCAGGGTTTTGTAGTAGGCAAAATAATGGCCACCCTAAAGATGTCCACATCTTACTCGCCAGAACCTGTGAATATGCTATGTTACATGGCAAGGAGGAATTAAGGCTGTAAGTTAGCTGACCTTAAAATAAAGATATTATCCTGGATTATTCAGATGGGCCCAATGTAATCACAAGGATCCTCTAAACATGAAGAGAGAGACAGAAGAGTTAGTTTCAGAGTGATGGAGCGTGAGGAAGACTTGCCCGGCCAGTCAAGAACCAAGGAATGTGGTCAAGCTCTAGAAGTTGGAAAAGGCAAAGAAACAGATTCTCTCCGCTAGGGCGTCCAGGGGAAGGAGGCCCTGCCAATGCCTTGATTTTAGCTCAGTGAGACCAGAGAACTAACATAACACATTTGTGTTGTTTTACCACAAATTTGTGGTAATTTGTTACAGCAGCAATAGGAATTCAAATTATCTTCTTGTGAAGCACCCAACCTGTCATACTCCTTGTAGGTTTTCTCTTCCTCAGTCGTTAGCTGGTTTCACTTTCTGAGAGCCTATCAGAGCCAACTACAGCAGTTTTCCACAATCACTTTCACACACTTCACGAAATCCCGCCTCTTATTCGAGATTCACAATTCTACTTTGCAATTAACTTATGCTCTATTGGTTTATGCTGTACTGTCCTAGACTAGAGGTCGGCAAACTTTCTCTAAAAGTCTAGAGAGTAATATTTTAGGCCACATAAGTCTCTGCTGCATATTCCTTTTTTTCCCCACAATCCTTTAAAAATATAAAAACCATTTAGCTCATAGCCATACAAAAACAAGCTGCAGGATGGACTTGGCTTATGGACCGTAGTTTGCTGACCCCTGCTGTAGATACAAAACAGTCAGAGAAAGATTGGCCAACAAAGATGGTGGTATTTATGCCCATGTTAAATGGGGAGGATTTCTGAATAATAATTAATTTTCTAAGTAGACAGTTCATAGCAAATACTTCCAAATAATGACAACTTTTGCTTCCTACATAACTTTGAAACTGTGGAAACTGGAAACCCAACATGTGCACGAGCGTCCCATTTACTATAAAGTAGCACCAAATGACAGCTTTAGTAAAAAGCAAAGATCTCCACCGTACCATGTTGTCGATGGCTGCTGCAGCATCCTGAAAAGAATACAAGGAAAAAGTTCACGTCTGCAGTTCAACTCTTTTTGTAGTCAGCACTCAGATAAAAACTCAGTACTGCAGGCACAGGGAAAAAGACACATTTTCCCTTCCTATCTGCCAAGATTGTGTGTATTTAACAAAAAGTATGTACTAACCACTTGTTAGAGCTGGTGCTGTAAGGATGTGTGCTCGTGTTACGGAGACAGAGAATATGCATAGGAAACAGGAATTAGCAATGCCAGGCCAGAGGCTGAGGGCTCTGCAGGATCTGTCTGCCACATTCTGACTAAGTGAGGGGAATTTTGAGTCAGGCCTAGTGGGTCTTGCTTCAAGCAGAACTTCCTACCTCTTGGCAAATGTTACCACCAAGCCACTGTAAGGGGTTAAATAGTGTCCCCCAAAATTTCATGTTTACTCAAACCTTAGAAATAGGGTCTTTGCAGATGTAATTAGTTAAGATGATGTCCTACTGGATCAGGGTGGGCCCTAAAAACAATGACTAGTGTCCTTATAGGAAGAGAAGACACAGAGAGACACATGCAGGGAAGAAGGCCATATGAAGACTGGGGCAGACACTGGAGTGCTGCAGCTACAACCCAAGGAAAGCCAGGAATCACCAGAGGCTGGAAAGGGAAGGATTCTTCTCTAGAGCCTTCAGAGGGAGCATGGCTCTGTCAACACCCTGATTTCATACTTCTAGGCTCCAAAGCTGAGAGAATAAATTTCCATTGTTTCAAGCCACCAAGTTTGTGGGAATTTGTTATGGCAGCCCCAGGAGACTACTGTACCCACCCAAACAGAGCAGCACCTTTTGTAAGCAACACTAGCCAAATACTAAACAGGGAAAATTTCTTACCTCTGCCAACTCGAATTCAACAAAAGCAAATCCTCGGTGCTTTTCTACAATAGCAGAAATGGGTAGTTAATTTGTGGGCAGTAGGAGGAAACATGCCATACAAAGATGCCATTTAAAAAGTGAACATCTAACTTTTAGACTTTTCTTGGTTTAGTCAACAATGCTTCCAGAAATATTAAAGTCATTTTGTTTGTTTTAAATAAACATAGCTACATAGTGAACTAAATTTTTTTTTTTAAGATTTTATTTTTCCTTTTTCTCCCCAAAGCCCCCCGGTACATAGTTATGTATTTTTAGTTGTGGGTCCTTCTACTTGTGGCATGTGGGACGCCACCTCAGCACGGCCCGATGAGCAGTGCCATGTCCACACCCAGGATTCGAATCAGCAAAACCCTTGGCCACCAAAGCAGAGTGCGCAAACCTAACCACTTAGCCATGGGGCTGGCCCCTGAACTAAAATTTTAAACTTTGTAGTATCCAATTCTACCACTAGAGAATTGAAACCTTAAGTTACTTTCCAAGCATTTTGATCACCTTTGCTTATAAGACCTATAGAAAGTAGAAAAAGTTATTGATCTGTCAATTGTTCATTCCAATTAAGCATAACTATGTACAGAGCAGTGACCTCATTACGGAGTTAGGTGACTACTAAAGAAGGGAATACAGTGCTTGTTCTCAGGAAACAATTTTTTTAGGGGGTGGAGAGCAAGAGCAATAGAAGTTACTAATTTAAAGAACTCAGGCTCAACAACAAACAAACCACCCAATTAAAAAATGGGCAAAGGCTGGGGCCAGCCCAGTAGCGTAGTGGTTAAGTTCATGTACTCTGCTTCAGTGGCCCGGGGTCCACCTGTTCGGATCCTGGGCGTGGACCTATGCACCACTTGTCAAGCCATGCTGTGGCGGCATCCCGTATAGAAGAACCATGTACTACACATTGGGGCTTTGGGGAGGAAAAACAAAAAAATGGGCAAAGGATCTGAACATTTTTCCAAAGAAGATATACAAATGGCCAACAGGCACAGGAAAAGATGCTCAAAATCACTAATTATTACTGAAACGCAAATCAAAATTACAACGAGATATCACCTCACACCCGTCAGAATGGCTATAATTAAGACAAGAAACAACAAGTGTTGGAGAGGATGTGGAGAAAAGGGAACTCTCATACACTGCTGGTGGGAATGCAAACTGGTGCAGCCACTATGGAGATAGTATGGAGTATGGAGAGTCCTCAAAAATTAAGAACAGAACTACCATATGATCCAGCTATTCCACTTCTGGATATTTACCCAAAGAATATGAAAACACTAATTTGAAAAGATATACACACGCGTATGTTCACCACAGCATTATTCACAACAGCCAAGACTTGGAAACAACCTAAGTGCCCATCAATGGACGAATGGATAAAAAAGATGTGGTGTGTACACACACACACACACACACACACACACACACACACACACTCTCTCTGGAATACTAGTCAGCCATAAAAAAAGATGAAATCTTGCCATTTGTGACAACACGGATGGACCTTGAGTGTATTATGCTAAGTGAAATAAGTTAGAGAGAGTGAAATACCATATGATTTCACTCATGAATGGAAGATAAAAACAACAGCAAACAACTACATAGACAAAGAGAACAGACTGGTGGTTACTGAGGGGAAGCAGGGAAGGAGGAAGGCAAAAGGGGTTATAGGCACATGTGTACAGTGACAGATGGCAATTGACAGACTGGCAATTAGATTTTGGGTGGTGAACACAATGCAGTCTACACAGAAATCGAAATATAATGATGTACACCTGAAATTTACATAATGTTATAAACCAGTATTACCTCAATAAAAAAAATAACACCGTGCAATTTAGAACAAGAAAAAAAAGAACTCAGAGGTAGAAGGGCCCCAAAAAGCCATTCTTACTGGTTCATTGAAGAATTGAAAAACAGAAGGCATAGAGAGTTTTAAGTGTGACACACACAAAGTTAGTGGCAGAGTTAGGTCTAAAACTCCTATCTTAGAAAATCACAACCAAGGAACGTGCACTGTAATTGTGATACCAACGGAAGGAAAACTCACCGAGGCAAGCAGAGGCCGAGGCCAAGGCCCCACTGTCAGGGCCGCGCTTCCCTGCTGCCCTCTGCCACTTAAAAGCACAGCTGCCAAGAAGGGAGGTCTGGCTGGCAGGGGCGGTGGGGTACAGCTACCCAGCAGGTGGAGTGAAACAACACCCAGACCTTTCAAGGTCTTTCTAAGACTATCTTCCTCTGGATTCTTACTATACAGTTTATATATTAAATGATCAGAAATCAAAGCCCCCAAATGGTTCCAACGTGGAGAAAGTCTCTCCTCCAAACCAACAAACTGTCAGTCTCTGTAAATTGCCCACAGCCTCATCACCATCCTGGCCTAGTTGTCCTCAGAATGTTCCTTTTCCATCACCAAGATCACAGTCATGTTTACCTAGAGAGACATCCTCCTGAACTTCATTACATACCAATAACATATGAAACACACGACTTAAGATTTTTTCTCAAGTTCTTCTCCTGGCATTAGGAATCTGAACATGAGAGACACTGAAAGGACTCACCTGTTTCATAATCCAGAGGAATCTGAATATCTGTGATGTCTCCAAAAGGAATAAAAGCAGCATGAAGAACTTTGTCATCCACCTCCTCTGCCAGCCCACCTGCAAAGACAACAAGCACCTTCTGAACCAATGTCCCCCACACTCTTGGTACAGCTGCTGCAACACTCTGTTAGCAAGACAGCCACAGGCTGGGGAAGAAGGGGTCCCCACAGTCTTTTGGCTATACAAAATGACACTCCTGGACTGGCCTGGTGGCTGAGCAGTTAAGTTCGCACGTTCTGCTTCGGTGGCCCGGGGTTCGTCGGTTTGGATCCCGGGTGCAGATATGGCACCGCTTGGCAGGCCATGCTGTGGTAGGCATCCCACGTATAAAGTAGAGGAAGATGGGCACGGATGTTAGCTCAGGGCTAATCTTCCTCAGCAAAAAGAAAAATGACACTCCTCTCCCCATCCCTCTTCAGATCTACATCTAGCGCCCAGGTACTGTAACAGCTTCACTGCCTCCAGTTTCTGTGTCTCCTCTATACAGTCACTAGAATTACTCCATCATTCTACATCTGATTACATCACTGTCCGGCTTAATATTCTCCAAAAGCTCACGAATGCCCACAAGACGGAGTCCAAGTTCCTCAGCATGGCATATGAGACCTTCATTACCTCAGCCCTGCCCACCTCTCCAGCCTCTTTCCCCCTTGCTTCCCCAACGCCAACTATGTGCCCCCAAGTGCTGGACTACTTCCCCACTCTAGGCTTTTGCTCTTGCAGCTCTCCACCCAGGAGCAGCCCTGCTCCCGCCCTGGCTGCCCAGCTCCTGATCTTTCAAACCCAGCTCTAGCCTCAGCGCCTCCGGGCAGTTTGCCCTCACCTTTCCCCAATCCTTGTCAAACAACCACATCGTAGTGCTCACCAACCCGCACAGTGAAGCTGTTTCCTTAATTCC
>NC_060271.1:18452437-18466576 GCF_021613505.1 Equus quagga | reverse complement strand
ATCGTAGTGCTCACCAACCCGCACAGTGAAGCTGTTTCCTTAATTCCCCAGCTTCTTCTTCATCTAAGGGGCCAGAGCTGCGGCGTTTGCGGAACGACTGGGCGTGCGAGTTTGCGATGGGGTCTGAGGTCACAATAACAGATCTCACCACCAGGTCCAGGGTCAGAGGGGAAAGGGCTCTAGACAGCGCTAGGGAGAACCAGCAAAGCCGTCAGGCCGCGGGCGCCGTCCGCAGACTGCGGGGTAAAGCCCAGCAAGAGACCCGGCTGTGCCCCCTCACGCCGCCTAGGGCCGCACCCAGACCCCGCCGCCCACAGCCCACAACCTCCACTCGATCGACCCCCGGCTCGTGAAGACCCCACGGCGGCTCACCCACGTACAGCACCCTCTTGGTGGCAGCCATCTTGCTCTCAGCTCTTCCGCCGGAAGCCAGCAGCCGGGCCCCGCCCCCTCCCTGCCCCCTCGGCCGATGGCGCAGACGCCCGCACTGCCTGGGCGCTGCGGGGCGCGGGGCAGCCGGGCGTTAAAAGAAAATAAACAGTCCACGGTCGCATGAACCGCGGCCGTCAGGAAACAGGGGAATCTACTTTAGACTGGGCCTTTAGATCAGTTACTTAAGGTGAGACTGGACCCTTAAGGAAAAGGGGGAGCCGGCCAAGAGGCAAGAACCAGGGGAGAACATTCCAGGGAAAGGGACGCCTGGGTAAGGCCCGGAGGAAGGACAGCCTGCCAAGTTTCGAGAAAGGGAAAAAGGAAGTGCTGCTGGAGGGCAGGGAGGGCAAGTCGACTGGCTGACCTTGGCCAGATTATGGTCGTTTTCAGGGCTAAAGGGACACAAAACCCTTAGGACTTCAGCACTTGTTCGCTACTGTCACTCAGATCTATCTCCTGAGCCTTTTCCCATTGCCACAGGAAAGCTTAGTTGCAGAATCTGGGCAACTGGATATGCTGACTTGCTTGCAGGATAAATTGGCAGTAAGAAAGAGAGGGGACTGAGACCCCAACCAACACAGTCCAAGACAGGAGAGGCCAGGCTCTGCATCTCTCACCATACATCCTTGCAACACGTCAACCCCACCCTGTACCCCAGCTTTCCTGTGCCAGACTCAAGGTCTTTTCTGTTCCCAATATAAGGGTCCTCCCACAACAGAATGCAGTGAGACAGTTCTGCACACCTTACTAACACAAAATAGTCTGCTTATAACCATCAGGAAAGGACGATAAACTATACAGAACTTCATTTGACTCTACATCCTAAACTTACTTCCAGTAAAAACTGGAATTTATAGAATAAAATGGTGGTCAGAGGAAAACATAAGACAGAGGCAGTTTTATGGAGGTTTTTTTCTTTATTGAGAAACTTAAGACTTGGGTACATCAAATAAAACCAATTTCTGGGGGGAAAAAATCAAAACCCACAATAGAAAAAAAAAAAAAACGTTAACACTGTCTGGGCCATGGCAGAACCCAGAGAATATATTCTCTTAATTGAAAAATTCTAGGTGCTTCATAATTGACCTTTTGATACAAAATGACCTATTAAATTTGCAATTTGTGGTTCGTGGTGTTGAGGTCCATAGGACAAGCTAGGAAGTCTTCAAACCTTGAGCTGAATTCCATAAGGGGTTATTTGGCTTTGAAATCCTGAAAAGAAAAGTATCAACACACATACATAATCAAAAGACCCTCAGGGATTCACTGAAATCTCTGGCTGATAAAAGAAGGAATTATAGAGCAGAGTTTCTCAACTTCAGTGCTTACTGACTTTTGGCCCAGATAATTCCATTAGGGTTGTCCTGTGCATCGCAGGATGTTTAGCAGCATCCCTGGCCTCTACCCACTAAATGCCAGTAACACAATCCCAACTGTGACAACCAAAATGTCTCTAGACATTAGCAAATGTCCCCTGCGGGGGCACCCCTGATTGAAAACAACTGACTTCTGAGGCTAACTACTGTCTATAAAGCTCCCCCCTCCACCGTTCCTGGGTATCCTGTACTCAAAGCTTCTGTGGTTTTCTTGCTTAAGCTCCAAATGACAGGGCTCAGACCCTTGACAAGGGGCCATGGCTATGCCAATCAACCCCTACCAAAACACCAGCTCTGGCCCTTACCACATGCTCTTTCTCCTTGCCTCTGCTCATTTGGTTCCCTCTCTCCATCTGGAAGCACCCACCAGTTCTTGCCACAAGTCCTAGTTAAGCTTCAGTCACCCAAGTCCCTGCAGACAGATGTCATGGCCCCCAAGTCCAGAAGTCAACTGCAACACTCACACTGAAACTGTAGTCAGATGTGACTGTCTCTCCCCCTTTGACACCAAGGCCTGTGTCCTGCTGTGTTCCCAGAGCTAAGCAGTAGCTGCACACACAGCTAACCTCACCAACCTCAAGCCAAACCAGGGAGATGCTCATAGAAATAAGGCTGTGGGATGTGATTATGACAACGCCTTATATATCCGTCATTATTCCAGACCAACAAGGTGATTCCTGAGAAAGATCCAACCAGGTGCTCTTGTCGTTTGCTCCTTATAATTTACAACCTGTACTGCTCTCTTCTCCATATTAACTCACCTAGATGACAGGAAAAAAATCCAGGTGCCAGCCTGCCCAAGTTACCAGGTTAAGTGGCAGAAACATGGTTCTGTACACCGCCCCTAATCTTTTAGGAAGATATTTGCAAGTCAAAACCATTGCAGAAAACAAGAACAGCCAAACATACGGTTTTTCCTTGTCTAGGAGGTAGCAGCAGCGACAGCGCCCACCTTCTGGGCAGCTTCCTTCTTGGCGTGATGAGCCTGCAGAACCGCCACAGCTTCATCCACCTGTGAGAAATCTCCAGGGGCTCAGTGACATCTGAGGAGAGCCCCTCCCACCCCTCTCTGGTGCCGACCACTTTCCCAAATACCACACCCCAGCAGCCCTCAAATCATAGGCGAGGCCCGAGAAGGTCATGGGGCAGCCGACCCTTCTCTCTGCTGCTCCCTGGTGTGCGAGGCCGCCCCTCGTCCTCCCGAGCTGAGTGAGTGAAAGCCCCAGGGTCAGAGAAGCAGCTCACCTTGGAGCGGAGCGACTCAGGGGACTCCAGCATGTGCAGCAGCTCGGAGTTGTCGATCTCCAGCAGCATCCCTGTAATCTTTCCAGCCAGGTTTGAATGCATGGTCTGTATGAGCGGGAACAAACGTTCTCCTGTGGGAAGAGATTTCATTAAAAAGCAGGTGAAATCCCAGTAAAGAGTGGACCTGGTATCCAGGTCAGCACCAGACTCTGGCCCCCTCTTCCGCAAGCACGTGGGTCACTCACCCAGCATCTGCTTCTGTTCCTGGGGGGGTGCTGCAGCCAGCATGGAGGCGGTCAGGGGCTCCTGCCCCTGCACATGGACTGCCGGCTGGGGTGCCTGGGAACCAGAAGCAGCGGTCAGCACCAAGGAAAGGACACTTGACGGCGATCAAGAGCCTGACCACTTAACATCTGAAAGTCTACTATATGAAAGAGGAGATGGAGGTGGATGTCCTTGCTGCCAAGGAACTCCTTTCAGTCTTGGGGGTTTGAGGGGGTCAGGTGAGGAAGAGAGTCATGTAGTTTACCAACTATAGTAAAATGGCATGCTATTCAAAGGAAAGGAAAACGAATAAGAAAAACCTAAAACGCTTGACAACCGTCTATCAATTAATTTTAATTTACTCAAGTTATAATGGTCATAATTTACCCAAGGTTACCCAAGAATTTGAAGCCTTGTTAATAAATAAGGTGCAGTGAACATTCGTACATGTAGCCCTTTCCTGAAAGTTACCATTTTCCTTTAGAGTGAATTCCCAGTAGAGACTGGGTCAAAGGGTATAAATACCAAAACACTTATAATTACATCCCACATTACCTTTATTGTACCAAATGTCTTTATTGTATCAAAGGCCTGATAAGTGTCAACATGTAATGTCAATGCCAGTCACAGCCCTAAAAGTAGGGCCTTCTAGGAAGAAAATACTTCACAGAGCATCAAGTTCCAGGAAATCTCCCACTTACAAAGCAGTTTACGGACCACAAGGCTGAGTGTGGTTCCTCCAGGCAAACTGCCACTGAGCTTTGCAATAAACTACTTGTATCTTAGCTTGCCTGAGGGAAACAGCTCTAGAGATAACAAGTTCCATCTTAGAAAATCTGAGATCTGGTTCCAACTCCCCACCCCAACTTAAGTCGGAAGCTGAACTTCTCATCTATAAGATGAAGTTCTCTCCTGCCTTAATGTACCAATGATCTTGCAGAGTAGCGAAGGATCAACTAGGCCAGCAGATGTGAAAAGCTCAAAAAGCTGAGTGAGCACACATGTAAAAAGGAGAAAAGCACTGGCTGTCTCCTCTGGGGCACTTCTGAGTAAACTGTTATCAGGAAGAACAATTTCAAACCCCTCTCTCCCACTACAAAGCCCCTGCAAGGGCAGTGTCACCGCACAGGACATGGCACCCTGACATAGAGCAGGTATTTAATACCTGTGGAAGGAAGCAAAGCAAGGCATCTTTTCAATCACACGGAAACAGGGAAAATCCTCTTAGCATTCTGTTTGGTGGACCTCACCTGCAGAGGCTGTATGGCAGGGTGAGGGCTGCGGACACTGGACGCGTATTTGTAAGGTGCAACAGCCCGAGGGGCAGCGGCAGCAACAGCAGCACGAGGTGCTAAGTTCTGCACAGCTGTGGGAACACCTTAGGAAAAGAACAAATAAAATTAAAGCCCATCAGCCTGGGCAAAGGCCCGTCAAATCCCATCTTTCCCCGTTCTGTGTGCATCCAATACCACCTCCAGACTGGCAGCTGTCAGTCAGCCCTTGCTGGGCGGCACCAGCCCCACCAAAGTCCATAGCCAAGCGGTCCGGGCACTCAGACCCTACAACAGACCAGCAAATGCACATCAGTGTTGGCAGCAGATGTCCAACTGGCCACGTCCCACGGAAGGAGCAATTCCAAAGCACGTTCACAACACATCACACATGGGGCAACTACTGCTACTTTCAAGGAGCAGCCAACAGATAACATACAACTCTTTCTACCACTCGGAATACAAGACATATTCTGTAAAAAAGTTTCCTTCTATCTTCCAATCCCACCCAAAAGAACAGGCTGCCTCTGTAGTCATTCAACAAACTTCTACAACTAACCTTTTTCACATGAGTCACCGATGAGAAAAGAATCTTAAAAGAAACACTCCTAGAATTTATATTGTTTCTCTGCTCCGTAAGTACCTACCTAAGCACACAGCTGAGATTACACAACCAGGACTCAAAAAACATGATGAGCTCAACAAACTGACCAACCCTGGGCAGAGCCTAGTCGTCCTGACTCCCTCCTCCCCGGGCCACGCTTCTCAAGGCCAGTTTGCTCACCGACTCTCTGAGCGGTAGTAGGGAGGCCACGAGAGGCCGGAGCATTACCAGTTGGAGCCAGATGGCGAAGAGTTGGACGAGGCCCAGATTGGCGTATAGCACTTGGCATTCCTTGGAAGCCTGGTGAAAAGACAGAGATTGCACATCACTGATGAACAATGTGGACCAGAACCTAGGCTGTGCCTCCCAGGGGACAGGGAGGAGGGGCGGGGGAGGCCAGGACAGGTATATCCTGGGCGATCACATGACCATTCCCCACCACCTACCTTGAGGTCTCCCACCTTGCTGCCAGCGTGGATTAGGCCTCATCTGTGCTAACTGGTTAGGTGTATAATATGGAGGTCTTCCCTGAGCCTGTAAGAAAGCGCAGCCAAGCCCTTTTACTTTAAGGACTGGAACCCACATTAGAGAAGTAGCTCATCTCACCTCACTTCCAGGCCCTATGCTATCTGTGTGGGATAGAGCTGCTCTCCACTCAAAAGCTGAAGGGGTCAGTTACTGGGGATTCTTTTACTCTACACCTACCACTGTGTGTATGTGACCACGAATAAGTCCTTCCTCATTTTACTGGAAGGGTCTCTGCACGGACATTCTAGAACTCTGATATCCAAAAGGCCTTCTCCCTGACCACTGCAGACTGCAGGAGCAGCTGTCAGTGGGCAGGCTCTGAAGGGCCATGAACACACAGCAGACCCACCTGTGGAACTGCTGGCACGAAGTAGCCACCAGCTGCAGGCTGGAACTGATTTAAGATGGCATTGGCAGGGAGTGCTCTCATCCCAGCTACTCGCTGCATATACTGGTTGGTCAGGTGAGCCTTTCTCTCTTCCTTCCTCTGGGCCAGGGCAACATACAGTGGCTTGGAGCCCACGATGCGTCCATTCATTTCAGTGACTGCTTTAGTTGCCTCTTCCGGAGATGAGAAGCAGACAAAGCCGAACCCTTTGCTTCTCCCATCCTCCAGCATTACCTACAAAAGGAGACCAGCTACTTAAGACAAAGGTGTCTGTGTGTTTGGGGGGAGAGGGAGGGGCAACTATTAAGAGCCAGAAAACCTGGGTTCTGCTGCAAGAGTTACCAAGTCTGGGTCAGGGGTTCTCAGCCCTGTCCCAGGATGTACCCCAGACCAATTAAGCCACAGCCACTAAGGGAAGGACCATTTTCTTTGTTAGATCCCCAGGTGCTTGAAAGTTCCCAAACCCTATGACACGGCTAAATGGTTAAACCAGGAACCCAAAGGTGCTTCCTAACACCCAGAAGCACAGCTATCTCTGAATCCCAAAAGCCATCTGGACGGCAGCGTCAAGCAATTTATTTGTAGAACTCGTCTGCCCAATGTCTTGGTGAACAAAACTTCAGTAAGCTCTTAGCGGGGTTAGGATATGCTTTCGAAGTACATGTGGGGAAGGAGTTATAAAATGCTGACTGCCACCATTAATTCAATGGGAATAACATAGCAGGACGACCAGTGGGGAGAAAGGCAGCTAGAGTCTAGTTCCAGCCCTGCCACGTCTAGGCTATCCAACCTGACACATCATTTGCTTGCCCTCTCTGAGCCTCACGTCCATGACACACTCTAAGGCAAACAGCTACAAAGCCACATGTGTACTGGTTCAGGCAGTCTTTCCACATACAGTTAAGTCATTCACAAATGGCTTTTTTCTTACCTAAAAAGGTTACTGATTGCTTTCTCTGGCCTACCTCCTCAGAAGCGTCGGTAGCAACATAACTAGGGGTGCTTGGCACCTTTTTGTGTTTTAGCTCACTGTCTGGAGAGCCTTCTGAAGTGGAGGACATGGAAGTCAAGATGTGTATCAACGCAACAACTCTACCAATGAGGTGGGCCAGTAAGGTGTGTGAAAAAATAAGTGACATCATGATCTTGAAAATGGTGCCTGTGAAACTTCAAGATACGGTCCTTTTGCTCTCTTCTTGCACATGCCAACTTGACTACTCTGCTGGTAGGAGAGACTATTATTCCTCGCACTGACAGAGGCCAGACAAAGGGGAGATGAGAGAGAAGAGGCCAGGAAGCGGGAAACTCCATGGGGTGGACCCTGGCCAACTCCCTGCTACGACTGATAATGCTCCAAGGCTGTGCGTAACTTAAGCTAAGGGCCAGGGTAGGGCCACTAAGTCTTTTTTTTCTTTGAGGAAGATTAGCCCTGAGCTAACTGCTGCCAAGCCTCCTCTTTTTGCTGAGGAAGACTGGCCCTGAGTTAACATCCGTGCCCATCTTCCTCTACTTTATATGTAGGATGCCTGCTACAGCATGGCGTGCCAAGCAGTGCCATGTCCGCACCCGGGATCCGAACCAGCGAACCCCAGGCCGCCGAAGTGGAACGTGCGCACTTAACCACTGTACCACCAGGCCAGCCCCTCGCCAAGTCTTTACTGGCCCACTTGGCCTCCTGTCTCATGACCAGAAGACGCTGTGACATCTGCTGCACCTCTGCTGAGCAGGGCTAGCATTTGTATCAGCTATGACCCAAAACTTTCAGATGTCATCAGTTCCCTCCCAAAGCACTAAGGACACGCAGTACACCATCCTCATGTGACCAGCATTCTCTTGCTCAAGGACTCAAATTCCTTATCTTTAAAATGGGGTTCATACTTACTCACCCTAACTCAGTTGATACGATTTTCAAAGAAAACCAAGCAAATGATGCACATTGTAAAACACGGAAAAACCAAATTCCTGATCCCCTTTCCTCCTTTATAAAACCAGGATGGAAGTTCCCAACCCCAGTCCCAAAATCCTCAAAATATCTTCCTTCAAGGAGAGAGTGTGGCAGAGTTGTAGAGACAGGCCCCAAGACAAATGGAAATCAACCCGTCTGGATTTCCTCTGCTCATACTGTAGCACCATCTGTCCCCACACCAGCACAAAGCAGCAAAGAATGGGAAAGATTCAGGTGCTCTGGAGGGTCAGCAGGGAGGACAGGGTCAGATTCATCGCCATACCCCAGTGCTGGGGAGACAGTGCAATATTAACCTAATGAAAGGCATCCTCCAGAGGATACACTCAGACGGGTAACTGAATGCCAGGAGGAATTTACTAGAATAATGTGGCAGATACACTCAGAAATAAACACAATTTAGATCCTATTCCCTCAGTGAAAGAATGTCAATAAAGCTCTAAAAGATGACTACTTCTGCTTTTGATCCCAAAATCTCAGTATAAAATACCTTAGCACTGGTGATCGATCCAAAAGGAGAAAACTCTTTCCTTAACTTCTCATCATCAATGGTGTCATCCAGGTTCTTAATGTAAAGATTTACCCCCTGAAGCAAAAGAATCACTATTAATTACACCTCAATATACCCCATATATTCTCTAAGACAGGATCTCAGAGTGTGGTCCCCAGACCAGCAGCATTGGCATCTTTGGGTACTTGTTAGAAATGGAAATTCTCAGGCCAGAACCCAAACCTAATACATCAAACTCTAGGGCCCAGCAATCCGTGTTTTAACAAGCCCTGCAGGGGATTCTGCTGGCGGCTCAAAGCTGAGAGATGACTGCCTTAAGACTCTGATAGGAGCCATCGATGTAAGTCACGGGCCATAGCCATCCTCCTCACAGCTGCTCTGGCTGACTGCTCACACTGGCAGGGTTCTCCTTGCTACCATTCCAAATGAAGGGGTATCACTTAAGTAAAGAACCCTACACGACTAAGAACAGACTGATGCTGCCAGAACAGAGTCCCTAAATGAACAAATCAATCTCTTGTCCTTGTTCTAGAATCACTGCTGTATCTTGTAGGTATATCCTTTTAAACTTAATGATCTTTGTAGAAATGAGAGGAAGAGCAGAGTTCAAGTCCCCAAAGAGAAAGCCTGCTAAACATAAGGCGCTTTGCAAATATTTCACAGTAAAACCCTACTGGTAGGCTGTGCCAAGACCACCTCTCACCTGATATCGACTAATTCTCTCCTGCTTCAGCTGTTCAAATTTCCGTTTTAACTCAGCCTGCCGTTCCACTTTCTTCTGTGCACGGCCTACAAAAATGACTTTCCCACTGATTTCTTTTCCATTCATCTCTTCCACAGCCTAAAGAGGAAATACATGTCTTTAAATCAAGAGGCAGCGGACTTGCTCTGAGGTCTGTAAATCCCACCAAATATTCTGAAAGTATATTTCCTACAGGGCTAAAAACTAATTTCATTCTGTCTCTGAAGCCAACTCAGCAAATCCAAACTTCCTTATCAGTAAAGTGGGGTTAATATTTAAATGGGTAATACTGGTCCAGATGATATAGGGAAAAAATAGTACAGCTGTACAAATATAAGAATGGTAGACACGAGCCCAGCTTGATAATCTGACTGTCACTAAATTTCTCAGGTTCTCTTGTGGGTATTAAGTGATATACATTGAAGGCCTAGCACAAAGCTTCACCCACAAGTAGCCGCTGTGCTGTTATTAGCAGCCCTGTGGCCCTTAGCTCCCTCACCTATGAATGGGAACAAAAATCTGTCCTGTTTCAACCTAGAGGATAAAACAGCTGAGGTGGCAGGTATGTGCCAAGAGCTCTGAAAACAGTCAAATATCCCTCAAGAAGACAATTCCAGAGCATGGTGACTGCATCACTACAGATACTCAGATAATTCCTGCTCCACTCCACGTGCTGGCCCTGCACACACTCTGGGGCCACTTCCTACCAATTTCCCCCAACCTTGTGGTACTCTCACCTTATTGGCATCCTCGTGTTTTTCATAACTCACAAAGCCAAATCCTTTGGATTTCCCACTGGGATCTCTCATCACCTTGACACTTAGGGTCTTACCTATTACCAAAGGACAGAACTATTAGTAACACCACTCTACCACAGCTCAAGGAACGAAGGCTTCTCTAGGAACCCACTTGACACACACCTATTGTTGAACCCAGATGGACTCTAAGAAAGCGGCGCCATGCCCGGCCTTCTAATTCTGACCAAGCTGCTGAGATGGCCTTGGGGATGGGACAAGGTAGGATGAAGCCAGGAGCCAAGGCCTGGAGTCTATTCCTATCTACCCTGTGACCTCTGTCATGCAAGATATTTTACTTCTGGGTCTGGGTGCTCTCATATCTTAAATAAGTAAAAAGAGATGAATTCCAGGTCTGGTGGACAGTGAAAGGGGACACATGGGGCAAAGGACCCTACTTACCAAACTGGCTGAATAGCTCTTTCAGACTCTCATCATCCACCTCTTCCCCAAAGTTTTTTATGTAAACATTGGTGAATTCCTTGGCTTTGGCTCCAAGCTCAGCTTCTCGCTCTTTTCGAGACTTGAATCTGCCCACAAACCTAAAAGGAAACCATGAAAAACAGTGATCATCCAGAGGAACAAAACCCAATTTCCAGGGGCCCAAAGGAATGCAGGTTAAAGGCTGACAGGAGAGGTTAAAACACGAGTCCCCATCCAACCACCAGGAGACCAAGCTCAGAGACGCCCCAACTCCCCAGCAGAAAGAGAAAGAGGCAAGACTGTCCTGCAAGGACCAGCCCCAGGGCTCCTGGCTCAGACCAGGGCTACTCCTACCACATCACACTGCCTTCGTGCAGAAACCTGATGACCATGTTTTTAAAACGTTCATTTCTGTACATCTATGTAAATGCATAGAAAAGGTCTGGAAGGATACAAACCAAACTGTTAACAGTGGTTAATCCTAGCAGTGAGATTGCTGGAATGAACTAAGAGGTGGCCTCTGCTTTTTCAGTTTACTCATTTTGGTGTTGTTTATACTTCATAGAAAAATGTATCCATGCATCGAAAGTCTTTAGATTTCTTTCTAGTGATCTCTTTGGAAGACCTGACCACTGGGCACATACACATGATCGATGCAACCCATCCCATGGTCTGTTCAACAACACAAAGGACAGAAATAAGTTTTGCTTATGATAGCCACGTCTTACAGTCCCTTCTGCTCTCCTTGCGTGGCTTAGCTAAGATCCCCCTCTCTATTCTGTCATAACCACATCAAAGCAACAAGGTCTATTATGAATAGTGTCTTTTGCAATGAGATGAGATTTTTTTCACTGTAACCAAATTAAGTATTACTGTGGAGCCAGCCTTATATTAGAAAGCCACTGAGTCATAAGTTAGCCAAGTGGAGATCTGGGGACAATTTGGCATCAACCTCTAGCAAGTGACCCCACGGACAGACCTGAGTCACAGGAAGGCCGAGGTCACACAGCTAGTATACAGCTCCTGGTCAGTCCAGGGCCCTCTCCACTCTGCCGCTGGCCAAGACCCCTGCTCAGAGTGGGCTTGGAGCTGCCTTCCAGTCAGCCCCAGTTGCTGATGCCCACAAAACCCACGGACGGATGCTTTTAAGGGAGAGGCGGCAGGCAGGCCATGGCTTGGGCAGGAAGCCCACCTTGGCGAGTCAAAAGGGCTGCCACAGCTCGGGCAGGGAGACTCACCAGCCCTGGAGTGGAGAGGTAGGAGCAGGCCACACTTGGGCCGAGAGAACCAGTAGCCGCCTTGTGTGTGCCAGTTAATACCGAGGTGGGGCCACGGCTGGCTCATGCGATGGTTGTTGCTCCAGACTGGGACACTCACACTTTGCGGTCATTGAGGAGCATGCCGTTCATCTTCTCGATGGCCTTGTCGGCAGCCTCTTGGGTCTCGAAGTGGACAAAGGCATAACCCTTAGAGCCGTTCTCATCACACACCACCTGTCAAAGACAAGGCAGCCACTTTAGTGCCACTGGCCAGCTCCAGAGTTGAGAACCACGTGGTCTCCTACTCAGGGCCTCCTGTTCTGAGGCCTCTAGCCTGTCCATGGTCAAAATGCAGAAGACCACAGCAGGTAAGCTTTTTCTAACAGGTAGCACAGCAGACGGCAGCCACTATTAGGCTGCTTCTATCCAAATGTTTTCTTATTTCATTCAAAAACATTTAGTGATCTGGGAGCAACACCATGGTCTGCAGAAAGATGAACCATTTTCCAAGCTCACAACAGAATTTCAGTCTAGTGTGGAGTCAGACATGCAAACCACTGCCACACAAGTTGTACAAAATTCTCCACATCAACAGGTGCACACAGAAGGAAAAGGGTGAATTTATGCTTCTAAAATGACTGAGTACAGCTTCCTGGAAACCAGAGGCATGCTCTGGTCCTCTCCTCCCCCACCTCTCCACCCCCACCCAAAAGAGAAACCTTCTGATGCCTTCCAAAACTAGAAAACAGGAAGGATATTTCAGGCAAAGGGAAGAATCAACGAAGACACAGAAGCACCTGCTGGTTATGCTGGGTTGTGGCACGAGACCAGCTAGAGGGAACTCTTAGGCTTCAGAGCCATTCCCAGCATTTTGAAAAACCATACCCTGCCACCCAATTCTAAGGCAGTTCCCCATTTAGCATTTGTCTTGTTTTCAGGATTCCATAATCATTCTGCTGAAATCATTTAATCAATGTTTACCTTGCAGGACAGAATGTTTCCAAAAGCAGAGAAAGTATCATAAAGTGCCTTGTTATCTATAGATTTGTCCAGGTTCTTGATGAAGACGTTCCCCACACCAGATTTTCTCAAAGAGGGATCCCTCTGAGACCACATGATCCGGATTGGCTTTCCCTTAATCACATCAAAGTTCATGGTATCCAAGGCCCGCTCGGCTGCAAGAGAAAGACACAGTTCAGTCAAGAAGAGAAAACCTTACCTCCCGCAGGTGACTGCCACCATCCCAGGAACAAGGACTCCAGGGCTTTTCAAGGTAATGCATGATAAAAGGCAACTCTATTAAAATTAAAAGGCATCAGATTCCTCTAGCCAGTGTTGGTACTGAGGGTAGACAAGTTCTAGCCAATGATTCTGCTTCATGGCGGGAAGTCCCAGACCCTCTGGGTCTGCATCCTTGTTGGGAAAGGGGGTTAGGCAAGACATGCTCAAGAGCCTTATTGGACCAGGAAAATGATAATACCTTACATTTGACTAAGCTTTATCATTTATAAAAGACTCTGCAGCCTACCACCCACCATGAAGCAGGTGGGACAAGAGAAATCATCCATTTTATAAAATGAACAAACTTATGTTCAGGATGGGTCAGTGGTGCAGCTAACTAGTGATTAAAAAACGAATACCAGATTTTCTATTATCTTTCAGTGAGGTATTGCATTGAAGTTACCAACTAGCTGCCCTTTAGTCTACAATGCAGCTGCGAGACAAATGGCAAAACAAAATCTGTGAGCAAAGGATTGGGGAAAATGTGTCAGCCCAGTTTCTTGTATTTTCAATTTCTGAGAACAGAAATTGACTCAGAAAAAGCCTCAATCATCAAAATGATAAATACTAATGGTCACACATGTAAATGTTCTTTGTATTATCAGGACAAGGAGGAGGAAACTGCAACACCTTTCTCCCTAAGCAGACAGTGCAGGCGGGCCCTGTACCTGGCGATTTCCAGGCCTTCTGAAGACCTTATCTGAGTTGAATGGAATTCCAGGTCTTCAAATGCCTTAGTGCCCAACCAACTTCTCCATCCAGGGCCCTGGGATACTTCCTTAGCTTCCCAACCAAATCCACGTGTACACCATGGATTTAGAAGACCAGAAGCCAAAATATATCACCACCCGCCAGCAGGAACACTTCACTGGTACTAACAGGGACCCAGGGCTGGTGGCCCACTTCCCCTGACTTATACAATGCCATCACCCGGAATCTCCTCTATCCAGGGACTGGGGCTGTATTTCTCCCGCCTCAAGGCACCATCTTACTTCAAACAGGGACAAAATTCCCTAACTGGCCCTCCACAAGCTCAGCTGCCCAGTCAGCCAAGGGAG